>NC_056726.1:1677146250-1677178750 GCF_019279795.1 Protopterus annectens
TAGGCCACCACCTCTGTAATGTCCCTCACACAGTCAAGGAAATGGGGCAAGGTCCACATTAAGGAATGTTCCATATGTCGGAAATAGCAGCAGTGTCCAGGCCCACAGCACAATACAATGTGGGCACCTACATAGTGTTGCGGCCATAGCAATACCTGACATCTGCACATCTGTACAGAGGACAGACAGAAAGTAGATAGCCAACAGCTTATGCATTAGGATGAATGCTTTGAAAGATACACATGTAAAACTGAAAGGTATGCCATTACTACATGACAGCAGTCCCCAATGACATGTCCAAAGAACATAGTAGTCTACAGTTAATATCAACATATCAGCTTAATAGCCAATGGGAGATACATATAAGCATACAACTCAAACATGTAGAACAAGATGCTCAGTACTCAAAGTCCAGCTTTGCATGCAGGGGTGTATGGTTCCACTACTACAATCTGCAATCTACTCTTACTTGAAAAAGCACTATTAAAAGTACTAACATAATGATATCATATGCATTAACCTATTTCTGTCAACAGTGCACTGTAGCTGGTTTAACATGCAAGTGTGATTGCATATAACTTGGGATACTACCCATGTATGAAACAAATCCAAAGGGAACAGATTTTGGTACTACCCATGTATATCCAGGTGTCCCATACAGTATACTCACACTCCTTGCTAATGTAATGACAGCACATAGAAACATATTATGTACAGGGAATTGAGTACACTTATTAATGATGTCATTACCCTGCTATTTTATCAGTCTGGAATGTGATCACTGGTTACCAAGGCTAAGCTATGCTTACCAGGTGTAAGCATTGCTTAAATGTAAATGCTAAGCAGATTTGCGCACTGGTAAGCGAAACCTACACACTGTAAACGCCTATTCGTTTAACCATACATTAACACTGCTTACCGTCTCGCAAACCCAAGCAAACACACTTAAAGCTGTTCAAAACTACCTTAATCACTCTGTATCCAACAGTCCTTGTTCTGCCTAGCAACAAAATAAACAACTCGTGAACCCAGGACCCTACACACCATACCTATGTAATTTACCAGTAAGCCACCTCAGCTGTACTGTTTGAGGATGTTTACTCAAACATACCCTTCTTTACAGCCAGTTTACAATAGGGCAGAGACAAGTGTGCAATTAGGAAGGATTGGTATCTATAAATATATATATCTGAATAGAAACATACATAGAGAGATAGTGAGATATGTAGGGAGATCCATATATGTGTACAACAATATATAGATATATTACCAATAAATACTGAGGTGTACATATATATATATATATATATATATATATATATATATATATATATATATATATATATATATATATATATATATATATATATATACATGCACACACACACACACACACACACACATATATATATATATATATATATATATATATATATACACAAACATACATACATATACAAATATATATATATATATATACAAATATATATATATATATATATATATATATATATATATATATATATATATATATATAGGTGGATTGGACACTCTAAATTGGCCCTAGGTGTGAGTGTGTGTGTGCCTTCTGTGGAAGGTTGGGCGCCGGGCTGGCAACTCAACACTGTAAAACTCCACTGCCAATCATGAGCAGACAGGTGATCCACTGTGGTGACCCCTAACTGGGAAAAGCAGAAAGAAGAAGAAAAAGAAGATAGATGCATATATATATATATATATATATATATATATATATATATATATAGACATAAATATATGCATAAATGTCCCAAAATACCCATACAAACATATGCTAATGATAGACCACCTACAACTGGGGCAGCATGCACAGTTGGATACAAAAGCAGCCATGACACTCACATCTGCCCCCCCGCCCACAGTCCAAATAAATGACTGAACACTACACTGCTACAAAATCACGATAGGCCATACACAATGGCCAGACATACAACAATATCTTAGCAAAACAAATAAAATGTCTAAACATAGCAAAGAAAAATGCAACCAGTGAGTAATTCACACATTTTTATTATACTCTGATGTCTTGGCCAAAGCCTTCAAGGAGTAAACATCACCAGAAATACATGCCTTAATCCCAAGAAGCAATTAACACCTAATTACATAATTGAATACACAGCCTCCAATTACACTCATCATTTAATCCCTATGGGATAAAGTATCACAGTTAATATTAACACATTGAAGTCTGTTCTGTACATAACAATTGTCCTTTTATGAATGTTTCATCATACTGAGGAACATACATTTTCAGAAACAGTACCTTGAGACCCACTCCTGTCTCCAGTGTGTGATTTATTCAAATGTACAGCTATAGAACCAACATATTTCTTATCAGTAATACATCTGACATGTTCTAACAGCCTAGTTTTCAAACACGTGTTACTGTCCCCAATATAAAATATGTTACAATGCCATCCAAGAGCATTCCCTATACACCTACATCTTGAATGTACAGACTTCAACATGTTTCCCAGCCATTCCACTCGGCAGGAATTACAGCAGTAAATAATGAATGACCAGTATATCTATCCATCTACTACTGTATGACATCTGGACAAAGCCTGACATAATTGGTGGACAGAAGCCCAAATACATGGCCATACATGAAATATTGCTGTTATACACTGAGAAAGTTGCTGGTGTTACAGGGTTGGTTGTAACATATCTTTTCTGAGATATATAACGTCAGAAAAAAATGGATGTTACCATCTACATAATGCAATCACCAGAGTATACTACTGCTTTGCCAAGGACAACACCTGTCTGGGGAACAGCCCATACATAACAGGCTAACCTGTGGCCATTATGTGGATGGCCCTACAGTTGAGAGCAATGCAGAGACAGAACTTTGTCAGACTGAAATCCATGCAGAAGTAGCATGTGCAGACAAACCCTGTTAAACTAGCAGTATTTCAAACATATAACAGCAATACTCACATTCTGCTCCTAAGTTCTGAACCTTCCTCACCATTTAGTTGGCTTGTCTCCACAAGTCTTGTTGTAAGAGGTAGTAGCTCACACAACTCCAGGATGTCTTCCTCACAAGGAAAGGGCCAACGCCCACATGGAGTACTCATTTATAGGACTGTGTTGCCATGACATTAGCTAATGGAAGAATTATACAGCTACTCTGCAAGCAGTTAGCAAGTGGGGAACCTCAATAGGTGCACAGGCCATTACCTGGTCATGAGCATCACCTACAAAAGCCATGCTGCCACCTATTCAAATCAGCTCTATCCCTGTAGGGTACAGGGAGAGAGAGAGACAGAGAGAGAGAGAGAGAGAGAGAAATATCAAATGAGGCTCAATGTGGAAAAGAGAAGAAAGAAAATAAGTAAGTGGAACATGTAAGCAAGTAATTGAATCTAGTACTTGGTCTGTAATAATGAGAAATATGGTTTGGAGGACTATATGTCCCAACAAGACATGCTGTACTAATGCCCTGCTAAACAGCTGCTATGGCCATAGCATCTGGCTCTGTCTGCAGTGGGAGATATCACAGACATACATCTCAACTGTACAAATCCTCACAGAATGTCCACATATTACCATCATGTATTTTTGTCTGTTCCTCCTGAGATCTGTACTTTACTGACAAATAGCTGAGCATTGACGTCATCCTTAAAAATATTCACTGTAATACTAAATGTATCATTCTACAAACTTTCTATGTTTGTAGCAGGTATATTTAAAGTCTTTCCCTATTTATACCCCCATCATTTTAGGCATTGCCCAGATGTGATGCTCTGAGAGGTAGTGAGGTGGGAACACAGCTCATAAGCCTGACTCACCTGTGAAAGGACAGCTCATATATGACAACTGCAGGGATGTCTGTCAAACAGTTGTGACTGTGCCACTGCTAGGCCAGTTAATGGGATGTTTTCCATATCCATGTTACCTGTGATTATGAGTATGACAGATATTTGCCTTGTAAAGCTAAGACACCTATAGAGGGCGTGTGCATAGTAGAGTACTGTTGCAGACATGTGTGTTGAACTGCATGTGATATATTGACTTAATAACATTCAACTGTACAGTGTTTTGCTGGACAATAAGCACATTTGAGACTGATATCTGTAGTCACATACATATGTACCTGTGTTATGTCACCCAAACCTTCGGCAGGTCTGTGAGCAATGGCACTGTAACATAATACCCTACTTATGACTGTTGGACATCTTCCAAGTTATCACAGTGATGTCAAACCCCATAGTGCAATCAACATACTAATGTATGGTGCAGCTATATTAATACAATATCAATACTGATGTCCCCTTTGACACCCATTTATGTGTGCCATTGTCCAGATGTACTGCTGTAACAGGTTGAGAAGTATGATTGAGCAGCAAGACTGTAAATACAGTGTGCCATACTTACATTCAATAGAAATGTATACCAGGTATCCCCTGAGCACATATATGTATGCACTGTTCAGCTGGAAGGCACAAAACTAATCACATGAGTTTCAAGCAGCCAGGTAAATAGGTTTTGCATGTTGCACATGTGTGTTATATCAGTGTCAGCGCATACAACAGACATATATGTGTACAGCTACTGGTGGTTGCATTGTCCTGACACTGATGTGGGTACAGGAGTAGGCATGATTATCAGGCATTAATCAGAGACATGTGCACCTGTTTTATGAGCCTCTGTCCATGCATACCACTACCAGCTATATTAACACCTATATACAGTGGATATCACAATTGCACACACCCCTGTTGGAATGCAAGGTTTGTGTGCTGTATGACAATCAGACCACAGAAGATCATGTCATAATGTTTCTCATCTTGAATGTGACCCCTAACCTGTCCAATCCCATTACAATACAAAGATGTTTCTAGGAAGGTGAGCAACTATTGCCAAGTGAAGATGTGCCATGATGTTAGAGTCCAGACCAAGATGGATGAATGCTATAACCATCTCAAGAGGTGCATACACAAGTTTAAGGGTGTGCACACTCATTCACCTGGCTTATTGTACTGAGTATTATTTCCATATGTTTTCACAAACCAGATTGTTATGTTTTCAATCGAATTGTACAGGCTATAGGTCACACTACAGGTGGGAATTGTTATGAAATGAGTTATTGTGGTGTCAGGTTCCAATTGCACAAATACCGGGCAGTATATCAGGGTTGTGTAGCCTTTATATTCACTGTAGCTATATAGACACAGCAGTACCTGACCTGCATATCAGGCCTCCACCAAGGTAGATTAATCCCCTTTGGTGGACAGCAGCAATACACAAACCACTTAATAGGTTGCTACATTGGCTGTACAGGGACACATAGGTGCAGGCAACAACTTTGAAGCAAGTCCACCTATATTGGAGCAAGCAGGTAAGTTCATAGGTGATGTCCTGTAAGTCTGACTATGACTATGAATTGGACATATCCACACTGCCAAGGACAATTACAACTGTGTCTCCACATATATTGTAAGTCTCAGATGAAACAACACAATTCCCCCTGTACTGGGGGTAAAGAACACCTCATACACACATGCTGTGGATATAGGCAACCTGCATCACACAGGTTAGGTGGGAACATTGCTACCATGTCCACCCCAGTCATACATGGAGATATGTACATCAACCACACTCCTCCCCACAGCAATGGTGTGCATGTACATATTGCCTACTGATGGTGACAACAACATATCTCCATGGGGCATACTAATATCAGTGCCTGCCTTCTACATGAACTCGGGCATGTGCTCAGAGCTCCATCACACACCACAGTCAAACATGGACCTGCCACCACACACACACCATCCACATGGAAGATGACCACTGTCAACCCTCTACACAGAAATGAATGGAGGATAGAGGATTATACAATCAAGTATCCAACATTGGAGGGAATAAGATAGCTCAGGGACAGACGTGTAATGCAAGCTGCTATAGCCATGGTAGCTTGGAGGTTTCTGGGATAGTCTGGATTATTTGTAAGTAAGTTCCACTGTTGATGTGCATTGTGACAACCGTATGAGGTCCAGTGACCCTTTTCTGTTCATGTTTTCCAGGTAACATGCAGAGTGCTTGCCTACCAGCATTCTCTGTTGGGGAAACAGACATCATCACCCAATATGTGATTGGACATTATGCCCTGTCATTTGGATGGAGAGCAGAAGATGTGTGGGAGAGGACTGCCCTGTGGAACAGTGTGGTCCACAGGGTAAATGATGCTGGACTGCACAGCAGAACTTACGTGCATGTGCCGCATCGGGCCACCAACCTCAAATGTCATGCCCATCAATGGGCTGCTGCTGTAGCAAGGGACTGGCTAGATTCAGGTTGGGGCCCAGGGATCCAGCCCTCACTTACACCCACCAAGGAGCTCCTCACCACACTTGGCCCTCAAGCTGAACGCACAGACCATGACGCTGAGGGAAGCATTTTGGAGGTGAGTTGCACACACACACACTGGATGAGGAGCATGCAGGTAAGGTCCCAGTGGGGATTAGTACACTAATGTATCAGACATACATGTATCTGTATTGTATCTACATGAATGTGTCAGGTCTGATTGCAGTTGTGGATGGGTTTTCTAATGCACAGAGGTGAACATCTATGGCGAGGACAGGACATTGTGTATTATTGCAATTAGTACTGTAGATGTGCAGACATGCTCTATCCATCCTATACCAAGGCAACATGTGCGTCTGCTGACAATACCCTCCTCTCACAACTACCTAGGACCCTCTGTTCTGCATATGGGACAGCAGCCTGTAGCTGGTGGTTATTACATTGTTCTGTTGTTGCCTGGCAATACCCCAGGCCTGTGAATCACATGCAAATTACCATGCACACAACCATCCGTAATAGCTATATTGCTTTATGTAATAGCTATATTGCTTGTGCGTGTTCACTTGCTCTGGGGTTAAGTGTATTGCATCACAGTGGTCATCACTGGGGCCTATCTGACATGAATTCAACATTCCTGTAGCATACCTCACAACATGACAGTGCCAAGACGTATGGACAGAGGCCATCAAATTGTGCTGGACAAACATCCTAAGGTAAAGTCATGTGTGACACATTACTAGTATACAGTGAATATAAATTTTGTACACACCCCTCTTAAGATCCAAGGTGTTCCTGTTACATACTAATTAGGACCATAATATGACAGTCCACACCTCCTCTAGCCTTTACTGTGATGCCTAACAGGTACAGTTCACTTGTAAAACCAAGCATCTGTACTCATGCATTGCACCTACAAGGCAGGACACCTGTGAGGGCAGCAGGCCTCCTATTGGCATGATGTTTCAGTCAAGTATGACACCTCATGCTGCCATATGTGTCTGTACACTCACTGTGGCCTATTTGGCTATAATATCACATACATGGGCATTGTTAAGGCACACAGACCACTTCTGACCACACATAGGTTTCAAACATATGGATATTCCAGACACATCTGTACAGAGGACTGTGCAATGGTTTAACCTGCTGCATGTGAGGCAGATGCTGTCACCACACTGTATAAAGTAATGGCAGTGGGAGGTGGTCACCAGCCGTGTATGATATAAGCCACACATGATATGATCTTCACACACACACACACACACACACACACACACACACACACACACACACACACACACACACACACACACACACAGTTACCAGCATTAGGATTAGAACTCCTGCCTATCTCGGTATTCCTACTATAGTGCTACACAGTTATGAGATGCACCACAGAGCTTATACATTTCCACCTCTTCCAAAGGTACTTCTAAGGTGGATACCATCAATAGGTCTACTACATTAGAGTGAAAGGAAGTGAAAAAGGTAGTACACACATCAAACATGTTATGAGCTAGATAGTACATGATTCACACACACTTACCAGTATTGGGATTAGAACTCCTGCCTGTCTAGGTATTTCTACTTTAATGCTATGCAGTTATGAGACATGCCACAGAACTTATATATTTCTAACTCAACCAAAGGTACTTCTGAGGTAGATGACATCAACAGGTCTACTAAATTGGAGTGAAGGGAAGTTTAAAGGGTAGTACACAGATCAAAAATGGTATGAGCCAGGCAATACATGATTCACACACACTTGACAGTATTGGGATTAGAACTCCTGCCTATCTATGCATTTCTACTATAGTGTTACACAGTTAATGCACATGCTACAGATCTTATTGAATTTTCACATGGCCAAAGCTGCTCATAGCTGCACAGCTATGGTAAAGTATTACAGGTGGCAGACAGTTTTCCTTCTTTTCCACCCATGCATCATGCTAGTTCTTTCTGTCTTGCACTTCAGCTTGCATTATGGCTTGGCACTTCACCAGGTTATTGTATCATGAAGTGTGGCACACCTGTAAGCCATCAGCAGTACTCATTCATCACAGATGTTGCCCCAGTACTTACTAGTTATGTCCACCCCTCCTGGCATGTTTGAAGGACTGTTATCTGTGCTTTCACCCATTGACTTGGTGCACATGTCCATTCCGGGGCACTGTTGCAACTGCCGCATGTACACAGACAACCCTCTCCTCTAAACTCCAAACACTCTGACCTGTGAAGGTTACTCATATATCACCCAATGTGGACATATGCACTCTCCAGCAAATAATGGACTAGCAGATCAAGAGGATAAGATCAACACCTGCATCATACCATGTGGAACACGTAGCTCACCATGACACCCACTTTGACTGCCATGACATACAGTGGAAAGCCACACATCCACCTTCCCAGAAGCACTCAATGGACATCTACCCAAACAGTACAGACCAGCAAGGCAGACACCCACTCAGACACTGCTACATGACACATGCCAAGAGACAGATATTTAACCTACAGTGTGCCCCCAACCTAAGCCCCTAAAGCTAAACACCTTGCATAATACAGTGATCAAAGTTAACCCAATACTGAGGCACACACATCCCACTCACTAGGTTGAATATGGAGCAGGTAACAGTCAAATCATCAATCACTGTTTATTGTTTCGTTGAATATTGTGCTAAAAATTGTTTACTGAACATTCTGAGCTCTCCTGTCTGCAGTTAGTTTATTCTTCTCCCTTCATTGTTATTCAGTGTAGAAGTCTTAGCCTAGAGGGATTCTCTGTGCCTTAAAGTCTTAGTCCCTTATCTCTGAAATAATTTCTGCTGAATAGTTGCATACTGGAGCTGTTTGGTTAGCTTTTACATATCCTACAAGCTGAGATAAATACAAACTTGCAGTGTTATAAGATAGTACTGATTTTTTTTTTTTGTTTATTGTTTCATTGAATATTGTGTTAAAAATAGTATTGCATTTATCTGCTTATTTATTTGTTTACTGAAAATTCTGAGCTCTCCTGTCTGCAGTTAGTTTTCCTCGCCCACCCTCCCTGTTCTTGTTCTGGTATTAATCTTGGTGGCTTTGAAATTGACTGCCCCTCCTGTAAATTTGTGTTTGAACACTCCTCCTGGGCCCATCACATTTGCTCACTCAACCGAGTAAAGTGAGATCATATTTTGATTTCAGACACTCCTACCATTCCCATATGTTCAGCCCTATCCCAGCTCTATACTAGTCAAGTCTCATTAGCTCAGCCTGCCTATTGATAGGCATACCCACTTAGTACCTGAGCTTGTCTGAGTGAAGACTGCTGGAACAGGGTGCAGTTCTGAGGATTTTTATCGGTTAATTGGGTGATCAGTTTGCTTGTTTTCTATTGTTATATATAAAAAAAAACAATTTGCACTTTATCTGCTTTTACTGTATTTGTTTTTCTTCCTACTTTATTACCTTATTTTGCTTTTGGCTCTTATTAAAAGTACTCAATTGTGTTTATTCTGCTGCATTTATTACTGCTTGGTAGTAGCCTGATTAAATTGTAACTGTTATTCTAAGTCTTTTGGCTATTGCACTTGGGCTTCAGACCAGTTGTTTTACATTAAGAAGGTTTGTGGTCTGCACTGTTGTGGCAGAACAGGTAGCTTACATTCTTCTAAGTTGGGAATTGCTGATTGAAGGCTCAGTGTCTGTTATTCTAAAAGTGTATTAGTTCTGGTTTAAGCACTTGGGCTCCAGGCCAGTTATTTTACATTACGAAGGTTTGTGGTCTGCACTCTTGTGGGAGGAGAGGCTATATTCTACCTTTCTGAGCTGGGAATTTCTGGTTAAAGGCTTACTGTGCCTGCTCATTTGAACTGTTTTCCTGATATTGGTGCACCTTGTTTGCTGTAGCATAGACTAGATTCAGGCCTGCTTAATCTAGCTTTGTTTGTATAATTTGAGCACTAATCCAGGCCATCTTTTTTGGAGAAGGTTCCCCTGCAACCCTAGTGGCAGGAGTGTGCAGTTAGAACTTGTCAGATTGAAGACTGCTGGAACAGGGCTCATTTTTGAATTTTTTTACTGGTTAATTGGGCAATTTGTTTAAATCAGTTTGCTCATTTTCAATTGTTATATTAAAAAAAAGTGCCCGTTATTCATCTGCTTTTACTGTAATTGTTTCTTCTCACTTTATTACCTTATTTTGCTTGTGCTTCTTCTTAAATTGTATTATTCTGCTGCAGTTATTACTGCTTGGTAGTAGCCTGATTAAATTGTAACTATTATTCTAAGCCTTGTGTTTTAAGCATTTGGGCTTCAAACCAGTTGTTTTACATTGAGAAGGTTTGTGGACTGCATTGTTGTGGCAGGACAGGGAGCTTACATCCTTCTAAGTTGGGAATTGCTGATTCAAGGCTCAGTGTCTTTTATTCTATAAGCACATTAGTTGTGGTTTAAGCACTTGGGCTTCAGGCCAGTTTTTTTACGTTAAGAAGGTTTGTAGTCTGCACTCTTGTGGGAGGAGAGGCTAGATTCTGCCCTTCTGAGCTGGGAATTTCTGGTTAAAGGCTTATTGTGCCTGCTTATTTAATCTGTTTCTTTCTGAAATCTGTGCACCTTGTTTGCTGTAGCCCAGAAGTTAGTAGTTTATTGGCTATTTTGGGCTAATTTCTATCTCTTTCATTTCCCTGCTATAAAAACTGAATTTGCGCGGTTTTGCACGCAGGGCAGTGCCGGTTAGCTAGGGTTAAACTATTTCCAGCTCCACAAAGTCTGCTCTTCAATTTTTCCCATGGAACTAGACAAACTTTCAACTTAAGTACTCAAACCATTCATTTCACAGCCCAGCACTTGGTCAAAACTCATAGCAAGCACTAATTATCCCTAGCACTAGACCCCCTATACTGTCCAGAAGGACAAGGCTCTCTATTCATCCCTACCAGCTAATCAGTAAAACAGCTCATGTTACCTATTCAGGCATGTCCAAAGGGCAGTTTCAGGTGTACTCTACAGTCCAACTGGTGAATCTGGGCATTTTGAGGCAATGTTACAACTGCCTTATGTACACAGACAACTATCTCTTCCTACCACCAAACACTAATATATGCGAGAGATGCAATTATACAGCCAAACTGGGGGCAAAGCTCTCTCAACCCAAGACTGGAACTGACAGTCAAGAGGAGAAGGAAAATACTTGCAAATTTCCACCAGTCTCACATAGACCTAGTAAACCAACACCGGCAAATAATACACATAAATACACAAAAACATACTCGGAGGTTCTAAATAAAAATCTGCAAAAGCAACAGAGACCTCCAAAGCAGACACCCAAGCAACCTCCACACTCCATCACAAACCATGAAACACATACTTCACATAATCAGTGTGCCATGCAATCACAGCCCTTAAGGCAAAATAACATACCCAACACACTAGTAATAGGCGACTCTATAGTCAGGCACACTGATGTCCCACTAACGAGGCTGGACAAGGAGAAGGTTACAGTTAGCTGCCTGTTGGGTGCCAGGATCCGCCACATAACACAAGCACTCAGGTCACTCCAGAACAAGTACAAATATGACTGTGTCATTGTCCATGTTGGTGTGAATGACTTGAGATGTACCTCCCTGGACTATATGAAAAGAGACATGGAAGAGCTCTCTGATCACATAGCCCAGGCCGATATGACCCTGACCCTGAGTAGCATCCTGCCCTCACCAAGAATGATGCCACCGTATAAAGAAAAAATGATCAATTTCACCAACTGGCTAAGTTTCTGGTGTCATTCAAACAGGATCCAGTATCTGTCCACCTGGGATGACATGCTCGATAAGCCACGTTGCTTCGCAAGAGATGGCTTTCACCTGTCACCCTTAGGCTTGGCCAAGGCTTTTGCTGCCCCCATAGTGCCTTTTTTAGGCAAGGCTCAAAAGACAAACCCACCACCGTAAATAGCACAAGTAACTAAAAACTGAGGGTAATGGTACTCAATGCCAGAAGTCTAAACCTCAAAATGCATGCACTCGAGGCACTCCTCAGTATGGAGAACATCAATATCTGTGCAGTAACAGAAACCTGGTTTAAGGCTCCAGAGAGCACCCCAGCACTACCAGGCTATAACTCATACCATACTTTTCAACCACAGAACCCGGACCGAAACACAAAAGGTGGGGGTGTATCCATATTCATCAAGGATACCCACACCTCCAGGTTAGTGGCACAGCACAATGCCTCAGAGATCATCCATGTGCAACTAACAATGGGAAAAACTGCAATTCAAATTGTAGCTTGTTACAGATCACCCACTATGACCCAGGACCCCCATTCCGCATTTCTGGAGACACTGTAAAATATGAAGGTCCTACCAAATGCTCTAATATTGGGTGATTTCAATTACCCAAACATTAACTGGGAGGACTACTCAAGTACTAACTCCCTTGCCCAACACTTCCTAGAATTTATAAACTCAAATGCCCTAGATCAACTGGTCAACACCCCCACCAGAGGTGACAACATATTGGACCTGGTCATCACCAACATGGGCGACCGGTGTTCTACACCAAAGGTCAAACCCTTGCTGGTTTGTTCAGACCAAAGACTAATCACTCCAGATATCCACATTCCACCCCCACCCCCAGTTAAGGAAACCACCATGAAAAACTTTTCAAAAGAAAACTTCACGTTACTTAAGACCAAGGTGGAAAGGTTCACAGTCCCCATGCTAAAGGATAACACTGTCCAAGCTGCTGAATCCCTTACAAAGGCACTCTATAAGCACCTGCAAGAATGCATGGATCATGCTATCCCAAGCAAAACCACGACTCACTCCTCCAAGAAAAGGAAACCAGTCTGGTGGATCCCTGCCATAAACAAGCTATACAACAGAAGGAGGAAACCAGTGCAGAAAAGAGTAAAATCCCAAGAAGGAAAGACATCCCTGATCAGTATCAGCTAGAAACTACGATCCCTCATAAAATCATCCAAGGCTTGCTTCAAAAGAAAAATTGCCAAGGACTCCAAAGATCACCACAAAGCGTTTTTTAGCTATGTCAAGAACCTAAGTGGAAACTTTCAGATCTGCTCTGAGTTAGTGCAGAATGGCACAAACTACACTGAACAGACAGGTTCAGTGCAAACTTCACCCCCCTCTCACCCCCTGAAGGGCTCATAACCATACCAGAAGAATGTAGTGCCCCAGCAATCACTGACACACAGGTTAAAACAGCCCTATCCAAAGCCAAAAATACAGCTTCAATGGGACCAGATGGTGTCCCAGGCTATGTCTTACACGAGCTCCAAAATGAACTAACCCCTCACCTAAGCACACTGTTCAAACTCAGCCTCTCTACAGGCTATGTACCCATAGAGTGATGCACAGCAACAGTTATCCTGCTCCACAAAGGTTGAGCCACAATGGATCCCGTGAACTATCGCCCTATAAACCTGACTAGGCTGGTCTGCAAGGCTATGGAGAGCATCATCATGGAATTCATTAACAGAGACATTGGGAACCTTCAAACATTGGACCCTACCCAGTTTTGGCTTTGTTAAGGGCAGATCATGCCTACTAAACCTGGTGGACTTCTTTGAGACAGTTACCAAGGCTTTAGATGAGGGAAAGGAGGTCCATACTGCCTACCTAGACCTCACAAAGACTTTTGACACCATTCCCCATTCTGGTATTAGAGACAAGCTCACCAGCCTGAACATAAACCCCTATGTCAGGAGATGGGTTGCCAATTGGCTCACGGATAGAACCCACATGGTGAGAGTTGCAGGCTCTAGGTCTGACTCTAAACCAGTAACAAGTGGCATCCCCCAGAGCTCAGTCCTGGGACCCCTCCTGTTCAGTATATACTTCTCAGAGGTACAGGCAAGCACAGGAGGACTATGGCTGACAAAGGTTCACAGACGACTGCAAACTGGGGGCCATAATTGACTCTCTAGCTGATACAGACATCCTCCAGAAGGGTCTCACTGAGACAGATACCTGGTGTCAAAATCATGGCCTCAAGCTAAATGCCAAAAAGTGCATAGTCATCCCCTTTGGAAAAAACAAAGTACTGGCGAACTACCACATACGTGGTAGTCCCCTAAATACAGAAAATGTAATAAGGAATCTGGGGACCCAAGTAGATAGTAATTTCTCCTTTGGTAATCATATTGCCAAGGTGGTTAGAAAATCTTTCTATGTGGCCCACCTAATCACAAAAGGGTTCGCATCTAGAACAAAAAAGGTTATTGTGCCCCTCTACTCATCAGACTCATCATAGAGTACAACGCCCCATTTGGGATGTACCTTACAAGACACCTGCAACAACTGGAAAGACCACAGAAGTACCTCACCAAGAGGATTACTGGCCTCAAACATATGCCCTATGCAGCCCAACTGAAGAAACTCCAGCTGTACTCAGTTGCATGCCACTTACTCAGAGGTGATCTCTGCCTGATATACAATGCCATGTCCAACCCAGAATTGATGGACATGCTCCACATAAAAAAAAAAAAACAAATCCCCAAGAGCCACACACTCTAAGGATCTAAACCTCACCACAACAATAAATAGGACGTGCTGGAGGGATAGAGTCCTGTCCCAGAGACTCCCCATACTTTGGAACAGGATTCCAATTGACATTAGGCAGATTCCCTCACTAACACTCTTCAAGAGAAACCTTGACGAGTGGATGGGAAACAGAAAATTTACCCCTGGGATCACTGCAGTGGCTCTGCTGGACAGAGGCACAGGGAGCTAATAGCTTTGCTGGACCGAGGCACAGGGAACTAATCTAAGGGGGCAGTGAAAGCCAGCACATTCTGGCTAGGCTTATAGATGCCCTTGGGCAGATAGCCTAGTACTTTCCTATGAATCTATGAACCTATGAACATGCCAGCATCTAACACATGACACAGCCAGTCATGTCACTCCACAACAACTACGAGTATCACTCCATATCTATGTGGGTGTGAATGAATTGGGCACACCTCCCTGGACTACATGACAGGATACATGGTTGAACTCTCTGACTATGCAGTTCAGGCAGGTGTGACAGTAGCCATGGGCAGTGTACCGCTGTCACCCAGAATAATGCTGTGATACTATCAATAGATGGTTGACTGCAACATTGGCTTACGTGTTATTTGTCATTCTCAGGGGATCCAGGGCCTTTCTGCCTGAGATGTCATGATTGCCAGAACCCAATGACTTGTCATGGATGTCCTACATCTGTCACCGCTGAGTTGCCAGGTAATGGATACATGTCTTGCCACCCCTATGGTACCTTATCGGGCAGTGTTCCTAATGTTATTACCACCATAACAGCTACACATGTATGCAATCTGAGGGTTATACTGCTCAACAGTGGACATCTAACTGTCAGGATGCGGTCACTCATAGCAGTTGTTGGAGTGGAGGACACATGTCTGTTGTAGTGGAGAGGTGGTTCACAGCAGCAGACAGCAGACCTGCAGTATCAGGCTATGATGCATTCCAAAGCTGTCATCCCCCAAACATGGACCACACCACACCTCCTCAGGTGGTATTTTCTCCATATTCAATATGGATAAGAACACATCCAGACTAGCATTCCATCACAATGCATTGTAGATACTTCCGGTACAACCACCTCGGGGTAATGGTGCTATCCAAACCATAGCCTGCTATGGGTCCACATCTATGTCCCTAGACTATCAATGAACAATCCTCAACACCCTGCTATCTCTGATGGTCCAATGCAACACTGACGTAGTAAGAGTCTTCATCTACCCCTCCATCACCTGGGGAATGTAGCCAATCACCAGTACAGTGGCCCAGCACTTCTGGGATTCATCATTTCCATTGCCCTACACCAGCTCATACTGACCCATGGTAGAGGATGCAACAGCCATTACCTGTGTTGACCACTTAAATATAGGACCATCATCCTCAGACATCAATCCCTGTATGGTGAGATTCACACAGGCTGTAATCAACATGGAACTCAACATGTCAGCCACACCCCCACAAAGATAACCACCTGGCAGAAACTCTCCAAAGCTGACTTTGCAGCCATGAAAACAGGGGTGGATGTCTTCACTGCACCCATGGCAATGGGATGTAGCTGCATGACTGTGGAATCATACACATAGGCACTGTACAAACAGGTACATGAATGCATGGTACTAACCAGAGCCAACAGAACCCAGACACTGACCTCCAGACACTGGGAGACAATGTGATGTTCTCCTGCCATTACTGAAGTGTACATCAGAATGAGGACACTGTTGCAGGGAAAGATGGTGTGCCATGACTGTTGAACTCCCTTATTAGCCTCAAACACAACTTTGGACCCTCATGGATTCCCCGACAGGCACCTATGACAGCAGAGATGCAACAGACACTGATGACAGTCGCAACAGCCATGATAGTTACATCAACAGCCTCCACAGCATTAAACACAAGTGCTGTGAGTTACTGCACAAAGCTAATACCTATCCTGATACAACATATATTGGCCACCGCCTTGGCAACAGATTCAGTGCCAGCTTTACCTCTCTCTCCCTCCACAAGTGAACTGCTGAGTGAATGTGTTCTCACATGCTGTATCCCATGTCCATTCTAGGCATATGTGTGTCACCAGGATGTTGGCCTGCAGCAAGGCTACAGGGTATGGCGGTGTGGTGACACATCCACCATGTCATAGGCAGGGTACAGTATGTGCATGGTAATTCCTGGTCTGTAACACAGTGATTGCGTATGCCTCAGATTATAGAGCTGAGGGTTGTACATAGGTACATGTTGATGTACAATATCTATCGTAGAATGGAGAATGGTACATGCTCTGGTTTGGACACACCTCCGATTGCTAGTAACCAGAGCCACAGGGGATATTAATCAGCCAAACACACTGGGATTACTATTCACACACCCCCCCCCACACACACACACACACACACACACACACACACACACACACACACACACACTTGCCAGTACTGAGATCCATAGGTTCATTGTTTCATAGGTGTGTAGTAGGTGAATGGGCCCGAAGGCTCTACAAGGCTAGCACATGGAAATACCTTGGCATCAGGCCACATGACATTAGTCCCCAGTGTGGCTCAGGGGTATAGTCACTGGAGTGGTCCCTGGTGGTGGGTATTGTATTCATCATCCACTCATCCAGGTTTCCATTGTGGGTGGCCAGTGATGTAAACTGCTTCCCATGTATGTGATCTATATTCCATAACATGGACAGTGTCTGGGTTGTGCACATGTCCCACATGCATGTTCCTTGACATGTGGAAGTGTACTTGAAGTCTCTGGGGCATGTTGTGTGGACAGATTGGTATCTTCTGATGTAGCATTCCTGACCTCATTTGGTGAGACCTGGCTATGTAACTAAGGTCATGAGTGCACCTACATTGACAGTATGATACCGGTATTCAGTGGAGTTAGTGGTGTCTGTCCATACAGGGCATGTGTATAAGGCATGGTATTCCCTTTGTGGGGTACATTAGCAGACTCTACAGTTGTTGCAGGTGTCCAGTGAGGAACATAGCAAAAAAGGACACTGTACACATTTATTGGGCTACTGAGGGGGATGGAACAGGTTGCCATGTCTTTTTACTTGTTGGATAACACTCAGGAGATGTAACACATGAAAGTACTTTCTGATGTCAATGGCACTGTTGTGGTCAACAGGCATGTAGTCCACTGCTATCACACTGTGGGTACTATCTCTGAGGCAATATGCAGGGGAACTACCAATACAGTGGTTGTTGCCTAGCCAAGTGTGTCTGTGCATGATACCTGGGTGGAGAGTGTTCTCTGAGTAATAGAAGGGTTGCCTATATTCTTCACTAATCCATACTGTCAAATTTAGGGCTGTGCATTGTCTACACCAACCTCTTTGGTGTTTGACATCTGTTGGCCTTGTAATGTGGACATTGTGACATATACTAGGTCCTCAACATAACAATTTAGCAAAACCCACCCCCAATGGATATTATTACACAATCACACCACCCCCACACAGGATACTGATGACAGACACACACACACAAACTTGCCAGTACTGAGATTCAAGCCCCTACCTAGCAATATATTGCTACTACAGTGTACCACATTTATCACACATGACATGGAGCTTAGAGGATGGATGTCATCCCAAGATACTTCTAAGGTGAGGAACATCACCATCTCTTGTAAATACTGGCATTAGGTGATGTAGTGGGTGAGAGATTCCAAAAAAATATTTTACCCGACACACACATTTACCAGGAGTGAGGTTCAAACTTCTATCTAACAATTTTTTGGACCATTATGTTACGCATTTACCACATACACCACTGACCTTACATGGTTTAGGATTGGCAACAGGTACTTCTAAGGTGAATGATATCTGCAGGACTGCTAAAGTCAGGCACTGAGATGTGTACTGGGTGTAAATGGGGCCAAATTCTTTGAGGAACAGACATACATATGTACACACACAAACACTTGCAGGGATGAGATTCAAACCCATACCTATGTAGTTATTGCTACTACATTGTTCCGCATTTATTGCATGCGCCATGGAGCTTACATATTTGAGAGTTCTGCCAAGGTATCTTTGAAGGTGAGTGACATCAGCAGCAGTGGTAAAGGAGGGGTAAGGGAAGTGTTGTAACTGTGAATGACCACAAAACCAGGTGTCATCAAAGACACACACTCTCTCACACAAACACTCACATTTACACAGTTGCCATGATCAGGATTGGAACTCCTACCTAACTAACTTGCTACAGTATAGTATTATGCAGTTATCACATGTGCCACAGAGCTTATATACTGGAGAGCTGTGCAAAGGCATCTTTGAAGGTGAGTGACATTAGCAGCAATGCTAAAGGAGGGTAAGTGGAGAGTAGTAAGTGTGAATGTCCACAAAATCAGGTGTCATCAAAAACACACACTCTCTCATACCAACACACTCAGTTGCCATGTCTTTGATTAGAACTCCTACCTAACTAGTATGTTACACTATGGTATTACACAGTTATTACAAGTGCCACTGAGCTTATATGTTGGAGAACTGTCCAAAGGTATCTTTGAAGGTGAGTGACATCAGCAGTAGTGCTAAAGGAGGGGGAAGAGAAGAGCAATATGTGTGAATGTCCACAGAATCAGATATCAACAAAGACAAACACTCTCTCACACAGACACACACAGTTTCACAGTTGCCACGTCTGGGATTAAAACTCCTACCTAACTAGGTATGCAACACTGTGGTATTACGCAGTTATCGCAAGCACCACTGCGCTTATATGTTGGAAAGCTTTCCAAAGGTATCTTTGAAGGTGAGTGACATCAGCAGCAATGCTAAAGGAGGGTAAGGGAAGAGTAGAAAGTGTGAATGTCCACAAAATCAGGTATCAACAAAAACACACACACTCTCTCACACAAACACACACAGTTTCACAGTTGCCATAGCTGTGATTAGAACTTCTATCTAACTAGTATGCTACACTACAGTATAATGCACGTATTGTGAGCACTACATAGCTTATAGGGCTGAGACTTCCCAAAGGGTTATTTCAAGGTGACTGACATCAGCAGGCATGCTAACATAAGGGCAATGGGAGGTGTAGTGAGTGTGAATGGCCTCAAAATCACTCATCTCCACACACACACACACACACACACACACACACACACACACGCACACACACTTGCCATGTCTGAGATTAGAATTGCTACCTAACTAGTTTGCTACACTACAGTATTACACAGTTATCACAAGTGCTACATAGCTTACAGGGCTGGCATTTAGCCAAAGGGTTATTTCAAGGTGACTGACATCAGCAGGAGTGTTAAAGTAGGGCATTGGGAGGTGTAGTGAGTGTGAATGGCCTCAAAATCATTCATATCCAAATGCACACACAGAGTTTAACAGTTGATATGTCTGGGATTAGAATTCCTACCTAACTAGTTTGCTACACTACAGTATTACACAGTTAACTTGAGCACCACAGAGTTTATAGGGTTGAGACTTGGCCGATGGTTTATTTCAAGGTGACTGACATAAGCAGGAATGCTAACATGGGCAATGGGAAGTGCAGTGTGTGTGTGAATGGGCCATAAATCATTCCTCTGGATACACACACACACACACACACACACACACACACACACACACACACACACACACTCAGTCACACACAACTTTACATTTGGCAGGACTGAGTATAGAAATGCTACATGAATACTGATTTGTACTATCATGTTACACAGTTATCACAAGCACCACAGACACTATAGGGCTGAGGGCTACCAAAAGGAATGTCTACAGTGATTGACCAGCACATCATGTGATATTGGCCAATTGGATGTGTAGTAGGTGGGACAGGCCTCATAATGGAATTCTCTCTGTTACTGTCTGTCTCTCTCTTCCCCACATCTCTGTGTGTGTGTATGTTTGACATATTATAGTGTGTTGGCCTTGGATATGTGTGAGTATTCCTATCCCAATGTATGTGTGAAGCATAAATGGTGTACAATTTTGTGTGTGCACAGACATCTGTGAATGATATATATATATATATATATAGTCCACTGTGTTGTCAGACATAGGCGTCATTTCTCTAAGTATAGGAACATGCTCAGTATGACCTTCTGTATTGAGTGTGTGAATCCATTCCAGGTAGGGTTGTACTCCAGTCCAGGGTTTGGTGTTCTACACCTACTGCTACCAGCCTGTTTCTGCAGGATATCTGTAGATAGGTTGACAATATGGAGTCACAATGGGCGACAGATAGGGGGATACTGTAACTATTGCTGTCTGTGCTGCTTGTGTTACATGGCTGGTGTTAGCAGAAATATTCAGACATATGTACTCTTTTACACTGTCATGAATTATGTAATCAACTATTGACAGATATAATTATTTGCTCACAGTTATTTACTGGGAAATACAAGAGGAATGAAGCTGAGTCCAGTATTGTGGTCCACAGCCTACACATTCTTGCACACTCCTGCCATTCTGGAGGGGCAGCTACAGACACTTGCTGATGGGTCTGTGTAAATGGTCCACACCTTGGTACTATGGTGGCTGAGGATCCCCTTATTGTACATATATAGACTTAACAGAATGGCCATATCCTGCTGTGACCATACCTCTCGACTGTACAGATTCACCCAGGTTACCTAGAGGCAGGGCTCATATATCTGGTCAGTTTTCCTTCACATTGTGGTTTACGAGCAGGTTTGTAGCCACCTATTACTGGGTTTGCAGGCAGGGGTAGTATTGGCACACATCAGAGTTTCAGACTTCACACACTCCATGATGTCCATGCTTCTACACCCCCCACTCTGTTATTCTATCCTCTTCCTAACATTATGCAAGTGATATCTGAGAGGTATCCCTATAGTTGGTCATTCATCCCAGTGATATTTATGGATTGGTCCACAGTTCATGCAGTAGGACATGGGGGGCATGCTACTGGGATTTGTCAATATGGCCTTGCATTTGTGTTCTGTTGACTGTGTTAGGTTGTTAGTTGGGACCCCATGAGATACCATACATTGGCACTATGGGTGAGGCATAGGCCTTTGACAGAGGACTGTAGGCCATTTGTTAGTGATGCAGTCCATCTGTAGCAGGCCATTGCATTCTGTCACTCCTACATTCCCAGTCTTTGAGCCAGTGGATTCCCCTGGGGTGACAGGATAAGTGTGTGAGGTGTTAATGGCAATAGTTCCTGTCCATATTGGTACATTGGTCTGGATGCAGGCAGGGTGCTGCTTACAGCTAGGGACACACCTGCATAGGACACTTCTTCAGCATGCTGCATTCTGTGGGTATTCCCATACAGAAGATGGGTCATACTGTACTCATTCCCAACAGCAAGGATATGACCTGTGATAAACCTGTGGCTGATGGTGGGGTGAGCTGAGTGCATGTGTGATATGAAAGCTACTTGCAGCTGACTCACAGATATACATGGGACATTCCCCTTATGCTGCCTTCTGCGGGGACATAGGCAGTCTCTCATTACTTCATAACTGTGCCTTTCGTGGTCTGCCAGTGATTGGCCAGACTACATCAGTATTCCATACTACACGGACAACTAGTGTGCTGCTAACCTGTATGTATAATTCCAAAGTTGTATGTAGTTGACAGTTACATTTTATGCACTCTGTCTAGGGTACTTCTGCCTGTGTACTGTGTGTATGTATGGGCCCAAATTCATGGCATGTCCATCTTTCAGATGGTGACAGATATTGACATCTGGACAGTGAGTATGGACGACTGCTGACATGGGTATTGCTGAGAAGCATTGTGGTTGGCACTGCAGTTGTCAGAACATGGCCCTGTCAACCACGGTACTGCCCATAGGCCACTGAGACACAACCTTCCATCCCTACATGCTGACCACTTCCAGACAATATTGCACACACAACAACCTAGCACACAGACACCTGCATATTGTACACATGCAATAAGCTAACCTGTAGATTGGGCCAGCTCGGGTAATCTGTGCTCCACTGATATTACTCCTCACACTTACATATTACTGCATTTCTACATATGATTGTGGGGGGGGGGCACAGCTGATGACTTTAAAGGTTTGCTATGACTGTACTGGTATTTCAGGTACTCTGTTGGCTTCCATTTCATATTGTATGCTGACCTATCATGAAGACTGGAGGCATATCAGTAGAGTACAGATCTTAGGTTTTATTGACCTACATTTCAGTTTCAGACTTCTTACCCTTCAGAACTAACATACAACTGCCAGACCTGTTGTAGTCTGTCTGTGTAGGTCTGGAGGGGGGCTGTTCACCATTGCCATCAATTGGAGGCCTTAGCCCAGCCTTTATTTATGGTCATCTACACCTGTTCTTGCTGGCTGATGCTGGTGGTGGGTATGTGGGCCTCACTGACATGCATGTGTGTGTCCTATGGACACACATTTGTGCTACCACATGTAATGCAGTGGGATGTGTCACCTTGTCTAGTACGGCCTAGTATGTTGACACCAGTATTTGTTATGGATTTCATGCTGCCCATATAACTGTCCACTATTTGCTGCCATCCCATTTAGCCACCCAGTTCCCTTGCATGCTTGCATCCATGCCATAGATACAACTATCAGAACATACTACTCCATTCAGTAATTGTTAGGAAGAGTGACTTATCTTGTGGCTGGGTCAGTATTGAGTATGGTGCTGGAGGGCTGACTATGTCAGATGCACATAGTACATTCCCTATACATGGTAAAGCATAGGTAGTGTCATGTTTGGAATCCCTTTTACTGTATGTGCGAGTCAGAGAAAGGTGTCATTGCCTGGGTCCCTATCCTGTCAGTGTATGCGCTATTCTTTGCCTCTTTGCCAAGGCCTGGGCATACTGGGCAAGCCTTCTGCCTATATGGGCAGGCTCAGGTAGTTCCTCCTCTGAGTCACTCTGTGCCTGTGATGGCCTTGGCAATGGTGGGGGGCTGTGTGGCCATGCCCCATGTTCCTGCTGCAGCTGTTTCTGCAGGATCATATTGTGTAGCATGGCACATACTATGAACATTTGTATACATGTAGCTGGAGAGTTATGCAAGGTTTCACCGAATATGTCCAGGCAGCGGAACTGTGACTTGAGCATCCCAAACAAACGCTCTATTATGATTCTGGATTGTGCATGTGCCTCATTATGGAGTTCTTGTTCAGGTGTGTGTGCATTTCTGAGGGGTGTCATCAGCCATGGCTCCAAAGCCTGGCCAGCATCACCCACTAGGTGGCCATATGGGATGTCCCCACTGGCAGTTGACTAGTACAATTTTATAAAAAACAAAGCAGGAAATCTGTGATTCAGTATCAATCCCCTCATTTACATAAACCAGAATGTTAATTCATAGTTACCACACTCACACTGAGCCTTCCTCCTTAGCAACCACTATTCCATGGTACTGTAGCATTATTATTATGGCAAAATGCTGATTTGGGTATAAAAGCTTATTTCCCCATTTTTTCTTATTTTCATGGCGATCCCATTTGTGCACCGCTGCCCTACACTTAAGAGGCTGAGATCGGCCCAAAAAAAAATTGTTTTTTATAAAATTGCAACTATTTTTCATGCCAATGGCCATGTATTTGACCATTGGCATGCCTATTACATTGAATATATGCTTTCTTTTGAGCTGTCATGCCTATGTTTTGCAATTTGCAGAAATGTATTCGGTTAGTAACCGAATACATTTCTGCAGGTTACACTATTCCTGCACGGATGCCTGCCTGCTTCCTAGATCTCTAATTCACCTCATTTGCATGGTTTTCACCAGCAAATGAGGTAATTAGCATATAGCAGTGATGTCCATGCAGGAATAGTGTAGAAACGCTCATGCACGTTCCAGGAGTTCGTTCCTGGATCGCTCGGCGTCCATACTGCATGCAGCAGCTCTTGCACTATTCCTGCACTCCATGCAGAGCTTGCTGAATTGGAGGGAATAATTTGTTTAAATAAATAAAAAAAAACAGGAAACAAAAAATCTACTCATGTTTATTTGTTTTCTGTTTTCAAATTCAATATAAGCATTCCTAGATTTTATTTGGTTATGTAAATAACCAAAATCATGTAACTATAAATGCAAGCAATCCTTTAATTTGCTTCCTTGCCATTATGCTTCTTTATTTCCAAATGAACACTGAATTTACCTGTCAAAATAACAAAATGTAAATTAAGCAGATGTCTCTTCCTTTAATATATGCAGAAAACTGACAAAAAGACATAATAGACCACGTACATTGACTCTGAATTGAAGATCAATTTTTAATAGCCATTTTCAACAGTAAGATTCTGACATCTGACATCTTTGTCAGCAAATTAGTCTAGAATTAATCTAGAATTGTGTAATTAGAATTATGAAACATTATTTTAACACCCACTGATTTACTGCTACCATATTTAATATAATCCTTAGGAAAGTTTTGCATTCACTCTGATTATTTTAAGTGAGATGAAATTTCTGAAGACAAATTGCAAACTATTTGTGACAAAACCTTAATAAGATGACACTTTTTTGCATGATGGTTCAAACAAGTAATATTAATGATATTATGCACATATAAATCTATCCCAAGACAACTCCTGAAATTGGACTGGAGTTGCCTTTCCTGTACAAAAAAGTCCATAGGTTCATAGGTTGGTACTAGGCTATCAGCCCTAGGGCCTATACAAACCTAGCCATAACAATTCCCTGGCAATTTCTTCCCACACTATTTACTTCCCTGGACCCCTTTCTAGCAGGGTGACTGACGTGATCCCCGAGGTGCATTTCCTTTCTCCCATCCAATCGTCAAGGTTCCTTTTAAAGAGGGCCAAAGAGGCACTTTGCTTGACAAGTATGGGCAATCTATTCCAGAGTCTGGGGAGTCTCTGGGTCAGGAACCTATCCCTCCAGCATGTTTTGTTTATTGTGATGACAAGGTTTAGATTCCTGGAGCATTTGGCTCTGAGGGATTGGGATTTCTTTAAGTGTAGCATGTCCAACAGCTCTGGGTTTGACATGGCCTTGTATGTTAAGCAGAGATCGCCTCTGAGTAGACGATATGGGACAGCGTATAGCTGGAGTTTTTTAAGGCAGTCAGCGTAGGGCATCTGCTTTTGGCCTGTGATTCTTTTAGTGAGGTATTTCTGTGGCCTTTCCAGTTGTTGCAGATGTCTTGAGAGGTACATACCAAACAGGGCATTGTATTCTATAATGGGTCTAATGAGGGATGAGTACAGTGGGACAATGACCTCCTTTTTTCTGGATGAAAAGCCCTTAGTGATGAGGTGTGCCACATAGAAGGATTTCCTCACTGTGTTGTAATGTGGTTATCGAAGGTGAGACCACTGTCCACCTGTGTCCCTAAGTCTCTTATCACACTTTGTGTTTAGTGTACTGCCACCTATATGGTAACTCATGGGTACATGTTTTTCCCAAAGGGGATAACTATACATTTCTTGGCATTGAGCTTGAGCCCATAGCTCTGGCACCAAGCATCTGTTTCTGTAAGGCCCTTTTGTAGAGTATCCACATCATTTGGGGATTCAATAATGGCTCCCAGTTTGCAGTCATCTGCGAACTTTGTTAGCCAGAGTCCCTTAGTGTTGGCCTGTACTTCAGAGAAGTAGATGCCAAACAAGAGCAGTCCAAGGACTGAACCCTGAGGTACTCCACTTGTCACTTGTCTGGAGTTGGATTTGGAGTCGGCTACTTTTACAGTGTGGGTTCTATCAGTAAGCCAGTTAGCAACCCATTGGATGACGTAGGGATTAATGCCCAGCTTAGTAAGTTTATCTATGATTCTAGAGTGGGGGATGGTGTCAAAGGCCTTGGCAAGGTCTAGATAGGCTGTGTTGACCACCTTACCCTTGTCCATGGCTCTGGAGACTGATTTGAAGAAGTCAATCAGGTTCAGGAGACAAGATCAGCCCTTCACAAACCCAAACTGAGTGGGGTCCAGTGTTTGAAGGTTGCCAATGTCTTTGTTTATAAGTTCCATGATAATACACTCCATGGCCTTGCAGATAAGGCTCATCAGACTGATGGGTTGGTAGTTTCCGGGATCCAAGGTGGATCCCCCCTTGTGGAGTGGGATAACTTTAGCTCTGCTCCACCACTTTTTGAGTCCAACACTCAACAAACCAGGCCAGATGAAGGTTAATTATGAGGGATTAACCATACAAAAAGCTTTTGGCAACCCTAATTATACTTAACTTTTCTTCATTTTTCTTCAGAGGAAAAGAATAATGTCAAGCATGACAATTCAAAGATAAAGTTGCCAGGAAGATAATCTAGAAGAAATTCCCTTTGCCATAAAATCCGGCATAATTGAACTCAAGACATTCATAAGCTTAAATAGAGGAATTGTCAGAATCAAAACAATTAATTTACCTAGACCTGAAAACTGTTCCTGAATATCATTTTCCCCTGTCCCAGGTCATTTGGATTGCATTTATTGAGAGTATGTTGCTGCTGAGAAGATTTTAGTGTCTTCAGTGGATATTCAGCAATATTAGGCACATCAAAAGTAGCAAACTGCTAAATACTCTCCTGTAATATCATGGCAGTAGTAACCAGTGCTTACATAGAGGAACTACAGGCTGAAAGCTCAGTTGGACTTCTGTGAGGTGCAGTACATTTCTGACTTTATTACTTATTTTCTGAACGAGTTTATTACTCTGACTGAGCAGGTTAAAAAGCAACAAACTTCAGACTCTTTCTATGAAAAATGGTTCTTCTTGTGGGGTACAGTGAAACATGTAAATGAGTCTTATAGATCCAGTTCTGAGATTGAATCTGTGTGGAGTAGAATTTTAAGGAGTTAGGGAATTTCTGATCTTTTAAGGATGCCTTTTTTTATTTTGTTGGTAATGCTGAAAAAAATCTAGCCCTGAGCTAAAACAGCTGCAGATAGAATAGTGCCCCGCTTTAATGAGCTGCATTTAAAAAATGTTGAAGAACTAGTTATTACAATCTGAGAGATGTATGATGCTGCTAAGAACTTGCAAGGTGCTTATGTGTATCTGCACAACATCATAGTTACTCTCCCCGAGGCACTCCCCATGGATCTATGCAATAATATAATAATAATAATAATAATAATAATGATAATTCAGAATTTTGTCATACCATTCTTTCCTTTCTTCTGTCACTGTGTTTACGTTCATTTTATGTAACACCATTTTCTCTATATTCTATTTACTACCAAAAACCAACTTTCTTTTATTAGCCTTATCTTGTTCCCAAAATACTACTTACTTAGTACTCATGCATTTATTTACAGTAGTGTATTTGATAAACAGCATTTTGTAACATGCAGTATAGGTGAATAGATGCAAAATGCTTAGGAGAATATGTAAGGCCTGGACAACAGTTTTCTTACATTATAGATTGTATCTATTTTTAAATGATATAATCTTGAATCCCATATAATTCCAAGTACTCTTTCTAATAAATATTTATGGAACATAAAGAATAGCATACAATTCCATCTACATATGTTGATTTCCTTATAAGAAATTCATTAATTAAATGTTTTTATTTCTAAATACTCTTTATAATAAATATTTCTCTAACATCAACAAGAGCATTTAAACTCCAGCTACATATGTTGATGTATCTATTAAAATTAATCAAATATGCCTTTTTTCTAAATGACTGAAATGATTCCAGTAATACTGACATATTTCTAAAATCCTGTAGTACATCCCCAACGTTTTCTATTATTTTCTTATAGTCTAAATGTTATTCTCAATGCAGACAGTTCATCAATTAAAAAATACACCCCTCTTATTCATAACTAGTCTCTAAATCCTTTATATTAATTTATTTAATTTCAGTCACACATATCTTAACTGTATTTCTATTTCATCAAGAAACATCCTTCATCCACATCTTATTTTTTTGTTATTAGTACAATATAATTTGCATCAAATGTAAATAGTAACAGTTTTATACCCTTCCCTATATTCCATTTAGATCCTCTTAATTACTCAGTACAGATTCCTATGCCAACATTTATACCTAAAGTGATAATCATTATGTTCATAGGGAATCCTTGTTTTAACACTTTTCTACCTTTACCTATGGTGGTTATCCCCAATAGTTTACTGTGCATCTTACTTTACTGTTATTTCTTATTCTAAGCGTTTTTCTCTGTATTTCATCTAACTGTTTGCAGTCCATACTTTATCGTACCGTTTGTTCTCTATATATATATCGGTCACTATTTGCATAATTTGCTCATGTCTGTATTCTACATCTCCTGTATCATTTACCATTTTAGTCATTATTCTTTAAAAATGTTTTACTTTTGTTTTACCTAAAATGGTTTTAGTTTTCCTCTAATTATGTAGTATTTGCATCAGTGAAGTAAACTCAAAATGTTCTTGATATTTAGTTCATATACTTCCTTTGTTCTTAACAATCTATCATATTCCCTCACTAATAATGTACATATTTTCTGTCAAGTGCCTCTGTATTATTTTTCAACTTGTAAATATACATTTTTGTATTTCTCCTTACATGTGAATCAACCATTGTAAATATGTTCTGCAAAAAAGGATTTTCTGTTTATGTGATTACTCCAAAATATTCATCTTTCTTTTCCATTTCTGGACTATTATAACCTGGCTATAAACCATTCTAAATCATTGTATTCTCTAGTAATAACCTCCTCATTAGTCCTCATAGTGGCCCCTATAACTAAATGGTCCATAAAGCCTGTAATTCTTCTTCTTCTCCCAAGTATTTCTTTTAACCTATCTGACAGCATAAAATAATCCATTTCATTTGATTATGACCAGAAAAATAGATTTATTAACTATTTTTCACTAATATTAATTTTCCATATCTTATAACTTCTTCATACATTCTAATACTTTGAATAGGTTTACCTTTTCCTTCTGAAATTGCAGTCAGGAATATGCCCATATTTATTAAGATTTTTTTTAATTCTTTAATTTATATCACTCTCTCTTGGATGTCACTGCATACGTTTATTGGAAATCAACAAAAATATATTCCTTTTACTTGCAAATCACATACAATTAATCATCTGGTATCTCCTATACTTGTCCATAAGACCCAAGTACTACCACTGTCTACAAGCACTGCAATATTTCTTGTCCAAACATCCATGAAATCTCATGTATGGCCATTTTTTAACACAGAAGTAGAACAATTAAAACATGTAGTATCCAACAAACACATGAGATTTGTATATTCTTACTTCATCTTTAATATTACTAACATTCACAAATGAAAGTTCTTTTTTCAGTATTTTGTATGTGACAGCACTTTTAACATTTTTGGATGCATTACATTTATGCTCAGTGTTTATATTATTACTGCTGTCACAGCTTTCAACATCATTATACATAGTCATATAGTAACCCCTTTGTCAGTTTGTGTTATATCTTCATTATCTTATAATGCTGAACTGGCAAGCCATAAGTCTCCTTGATTCTCTGCAAGCAAGTTTACATTTTTTTCACTGAAATGTCTTTGCTCCCCTAACCAGGAGCACCTTTGGAAAAACCAAATCATAGAAAAATAGCATGACTTTGGTTGTTTCCAGTGTTTTGCAGTCTATATTAGTTTAATGAGTGTCTTTTAACATTAGGATAGATAATTACACTCAAATGTTGCACTTTTAAATCATGCACTACCATTGATAGCCATATGTCACAGATACCAGCCCAAGCTTTACTTTCATCCATTACTTATAGTAGGTCCTTATACAATCTTGAAATATTCTTTAAAATAATAATACAGTTCTTCTCTAGATAAATCATCTGGTCTAAACTGCACCACTAACTTTTGTTCAGTCTATGTATTTGTTATTATGAAAACAAGATTCTTTCCAAAGAGAACAAAAACTTTTATTATCACAAGTAGTCTTAAACTCTTCTTCAAGGACAAAATTATCAAATGTAACTTTGCAAAAATCATTAGCTAATCCATATAAAAACAATAAACAATTAAACCACACCAAGAAAAAACTGTTTGCTAATAAAGGATTCACCACTTCAAATCCTCTACAAACAAGTTTATTTAGTCCAAATAAAACTATAAAAACAAAATAATGAGAAACATAAAATTAACCAATATTGAGTGCTTTTGTCCCAATAAACTGAACTTCTTCAGAATACAAATAAAACATCCCGTTTGACTTTATATGTAATAAATTCTCTCCAAAAACATTTTTTTACAGTTAATCAATTAATTGAGCAGTGGTGGAAATTTAAAGGTACAAGATCCCATATTCATAGCCGTGCCAATGGTTCTTTTGAATAAACAACAACAATAATAAATGCATAAAACTATATAAATACTCACAAACTTAATAAAGCTTAAAAACTTAATTGATCAAAGTATTTTTTTAAAATGTTATTTCAATTAATTGATTAAGTGTAAAATGTTTTTGGAGAGAATTCAGTACATATAAAGTCAAACGGGATGTTTTATTTGTATTCTGAAGAAGTCCGGTTTATTAGGACAAAAGCACTCAGCATTGGGTTAATATTATGTTTGTCATTATTTTGTTTTTACAGTTTTATCCTTTGCATTCAGGTTAAATAAAATTGTTTGTGGAGGATTTGAAGTGGTGAATCCTTTATCTAAAAATGTTTAGTTCTCTGATGTATTACAGCCTTTGCATCTTTAACAGCAAAGCACAAAAGGTTCTGTTATATTGTCTCAAATAACATATATACAGTAAACTCTCAGTTAACCAGCACCCATGGGGATTGGTAGATGCTGGATAACTGTAGTTTCTGGTTGCTTGAGAGTTACTATTAAAAATAGGCCTAACTAATACTGTACCCTATACTATTTGTTTGGTTTGACTTGTTCTTAGGTTGGGGAGAGGGACTGTATTCCTATCTTCCTTTTTAAAATTCTAAAACTCTAAAATCATAAGGTATGTTTCTGCGCGGGGGGGGGTCAGAAAGTGCAACATATGAAAATTGTACTGCATTTCTTCGATTTTTTTTCTGGTTGCTTGAGAGTTCTGGTTCCTTGAATTCTAGCTAACTGAAAGTTTACTGTGCTTATTGTTTTTTTTTTCTGTTTTACTTTTGAATTTTACCACTGTTCTCTCTGTCTCTCTCTCTCTCTCTCTCTTCATTTTGAATGCCTGCTGAGCTATATTTCAATTTCCTTTCACTGTCATTGCATAGCTCCTTTGTGGTTTTCTGGCGTCATGTCCTTCTACTGGAAATGTTCATTTACTGCAACATTGTATTCCTGATCTCCCAAACATAAACAGTATCTTAGGGCCTCGTGGGTGTTTTGTGAAGCTTTATTACTTTATTCTCCACCAGCTGCTTTCCACATTCTCTACATCATCATTGCAGGCCAATGGACTGGCATGATCTGGTTGTACTTCACTTATTAAATCCTGAAACACTATATCATGTAGTCCTTTTCAACTATGATAATAATTACCATTTCAATGTACAGCCCATCAGAACTTTGAGTTAACATCACATTTTCACATTCTACAACTCCCATAGTTTCTTACATTCCACAACTTTGTGTTGCAGCTTCTCTCGTCTTCTACTCAGCAAAAGTAATAGAATGTCCCCATTGCCTTGACTGACTTTTTTTCTTATTCAATATGAATAACATTGCAGGTCTCCATGGAAAATAAATGCATACCATTTCTTTAGTATCC
>NC_056726.1:1677181250-1677183750 GCF_019279795.1 Protopterus annectens
GATTAGTACATGGGCATATCCATTGTGAGTTAAGGAAGGTTTTTAATTGCTTTTTGAAAAGTGGAGTAGATGTGAGCGATGTTAGTTTACTAGGATGCTTATTCCAATAATTTCCAATAGAGTTAGTAAATAGACAATTGCCAGATTTGTTGTTGGATTTAAGGGTTGCAACTAGTAGCTTATTTGCTGAGCGTAGGGTACTCAGATTTTTATATGGGTTGATCAGGTTAGAGAGAATGGGAATATTTGTAGGATTCTACAATAGTTTGTGGGTGATAGTTAATTGTTGAAAAAGAAGCTGGTTTTGGAGTTCCAGCCATCCAGCCATCCTAGTTGTCTTAGGTTTTGACAGTGGTGAGTATGGAAACGGGATCCGGTGGCGAATCTAGCAATGTTATTGTAAGATGTGGCCAGCTTATTTAGATTGTATTTGGATAGATTAGTATAAATTGGTGAGGCGTAGAGAAGGGTGGAAAGTAGGCGAGTTTGGGCAATAGTAGTTCTGGCTGTAGGTGTAAGGAAGAGTTTTAGCCTATAGAGGGAACCAAGTTTTCTATTTACTGATTTGATGGTAAGGTTAATGTCAGTGTCAAAGTTGAGATTATGGTCAATTGTTACACCTAATTGTTTGGTAGTTGTGTCAGGTGCTATTACAGTGCCTTTGTTTGATATTACTGTGAAGTCTATGGAGGGAGACTTCTGGGTAGGGGTGAATAATAAAAGTGTGTTTTTTTTTTTTTTGGTTAAGGAGGAGACAGCATTTGCAGAACCAGTTTTCAAGTAAGGTAAACAGTTTTTGGGTGTTCGACTGGAGTTCAGCAGAAGATGCTGCAGTGCAGATTAATGTTCAGTCGTCGGCATATTGAATACAGGTGGTTTGAGGTAGGGATGTTTTCAGGTCATTGATAAAAATAGAAAAGAGGAAGTGCCCCAGAATAGAGCCTTGTGGGACTCCAAGGGAGATAGGGAGTAGAGTAGGTAGGTTGTTGTCCCAGAGGATTGCTTGTCGTCTATTTCCTAGATATGATTTAAACCATTTGACTGCCTGAGTGTGAATTGAAAGTGAAGTAAGTGTATCTAACATTAAATGATGATTTACTATGGCAAAGGCTTTGGTGAGGTCTAGAAAGAGGGCAGAGGAGAGCAAGTTGTTGTTTCGATTTTTATTAATAGAGTCAGAAAAGGATAGGAGTGCAATTGTAGTACTATGAAATGGCCTAAAGCCATGCTGGCAGTCAGCTAAAAGATTATTTTGGAGGAGATGATCAAGAAGTTGCTGGTGAATCCATTTCTCCATGATTTTATCCAAAGGAGAAAGTAAAGCTATAGAATGGAAGTTAGTGAGTTCAGCTGAGTTACCTCCCTTATGTAGAGGGGTAATATGTGAAACCTTCCAAAGGACTGATATATAGCTTTCTGTGATAGCTCTGTTAATTAAGATGGAGATAGGGTAGGCAAGTACTCTAGCTGCAATTTGCAGAAATTCAGCTGGAAGGAGATCAACAGAGGGGGTGCATGGTTTTAGTTTATGAAGCTGGGAATGGATGAAAGAGGTAGGAACAGGTTGTAGTTGTAGGACAGGAGGTATGTTGGTTTGAGAGAATGTATTTGAGATGCTGGCTGGAGATAAGGTACTTGCTAGTGATTGGACTGTACCCACAAAGAATCTATTAAAGGAGTTAGCAATTTGGCTGGGAGATTTCTGAGTCAAGTTAGCTGGAGTGGGAGTTTTGGAGTACCCTGGGTGGAGTAGGCTGTTTATACCTGAACAGAATTTTTGTGGGCTTTTATGTTGGGCTTGCTGGAGTTTATAACAGTAGTTCTTTTTGTCTTGGAGTATTGTTTTTTTTTTTTTTGTGGCATTTCTCAGCTGTCTAAAGATTTCATGATCAGATGTTTTTTTTAGTATTTCCCCATTTAGACCAGATTCTATTTCTTTGAAGCATTTTTTGCCTTGTCTCCTTAGTGAGCCAAGGTGCAGGTTTGTTCTTAGTTCTGACAGTCCGAGAGGGGGCATGGTGTTCTAGGATTTGTAGAAATTTATTGTTAAAATAAGAGACAGCTTTTTCAAGTGGTTGGTATTTAAGGGGTGAGCAATTACATGCTTTAAGTTTGGCTTGGAAGCTTGCTGAGTTGAGTTTTTTTTATTACGGATAGTTCTGTAGATTGTTTGGTTAGGTATAGTGTTTTTTGTCTGGTAATAAAGGTAAGAGAATGGTCACTGATGTCATCAGGCAGTATGCCTGTTTTATAGGAGAGGGGGTTACTGTTAACTAGTATCCAGTCTAAGATGGCTTGCTTGTTGCTTGGTTTGTGGATTGTGGTGTGGGAGGTAATGGTTTGATTGAAGCCATACAGGTTTATGTGAGTGGTTGTTTGTGCTTCGCTACAACAGTTCCAGTCAATGTTAAAATCTCCAAGGAGTATGGTTTCTTGTAGGAGGGATGTGGAGAGCCAGTTGAGGACATTTTCGAGAGTATAATTTTTTTTCCTGGCGGGA
>NC_056726.1:1677188750-1677243750 GCF_019279795.1 Protopterus annectens
ATAAAAAACACAAAAAAAATTTTTTTTATACGTGCAATAAAGTTTAAACGTAGCTACATGGTTGTGCTCATTGCTTAGCTACACTTAGCCCAGCTGAAACTGCACGATAAGTTAAAAAGCAATAGACATCAAGCATAAACAATAGTGTAGTGGTTAGAGTGCGTGCCTTATAGGTAATTATTTGTGGTTTGAGCCTTACCAAAGCCATTTCTATTTTGTATATGTAAACATTACAGTTTTAATTTTTTGCATATTTATGTAAGAAGTAACTGATTTTTCTCAACCAAAGTAGTGTGTTAGGCCCAGATGTGAGGTGTCAGTGTAATAAAGTAGTGAAACCCCCATATAAACACAAGTGCCCCATACAGTATAGTCACACAAGAATAAATTAATCACAGCAAATTGGGGGATGTCAGGGAAGGTAAATAAATCTATATTATTTAATGAATAATGAATCACTCCCATACAGGTGGTAGACCAATATAATAAAACATAAGCAATGCTAAGCATTGCACAGCTATGTTGACCGGGTGTAAACATTGTCTGCATATGAATACTAAGCAATGGATAGCCCAGCCAAGTGCATTTTCCCATTGGTAAGCAATGCTGAACATGTCCCTTTAAGCACTGCCAACTTTAGCTAAGCAAGTTTGTCCATAGCTTAGCTTAGCTCAGCATTTTCAAAACCATCCAATCATGGCAAAGGGTGGGAAATTGACCGTATTTAAACCCCGCAGGTGGGAATACAGCTCATAACTGGTTGTAGCTCTCCACTGTAAGCAGTACAGCAGGTGTTGGAGAGGGCATGCGTGTCTGCATGCAGCTCTGGGGCATACAGGAGTCCAAGGTCATGGTACGACTTCTGGTAAAAAAAACATGACATGAGACTACTGCAGGACCAGTACTAGGGCTCCCAATATAAAGCAGAAGCCTAGGAAAGTCTTGCCCATGTGCTCACCAGTGCACTGGTATCCCTCAAACTGGTGAGCAGGTCCAGCACCACTATGCTGACTTGAAATGGAGGAAGAGGGAGCTCTTGGAACAGTGGGTCCAAGAATCAAGAGACAGGAGAGATGTCCCAGCAGTCTGTAAGTATTCATAGCAATAATTGTTTAACAAAGTCCAGCCTGTGTATGTGATGGATAGGTATGCATAAATGTTTCTCTATTTTCATTACAGCTGCAGCTGACTGGGCTGTGAAGCAGGAAGGCCATGCCAGTAGGTTGCAAAGGCTGTGTCACGAGTCTTGTGAGTAACAATCCTGCTTGCGGTAGTCATACCAAATAAATATAAAGGACTAATATGTCACCTGGCACTATGAAAAAATGTGTATGGTTTCCACTGAATAAACCAGACAATATGACAGTAATAGTACCATATAGGTCATATTTAAATAAAAGTGTAACTGCCTGGCAATGAAGTTCTAAATCCTGGACTGGTTGTGTTTACTCTGGTATTGTATGGTCTCATATGTTGCATTAACCAAGCTCTGGTATGTAAATATTACTGTTGTGTTGACTATTTCTCGCACTGTGCTACATAAAAAATATGTCTAGGAATGTCTGTGTAAGAATGTTGTAATTACAAGGTCAGATTGCCCAACCAAGAGAGACTTTCACAGAAAATGTGAAGTACGAAACAGAGATTTCTAAATAGCTCACTCTGATGAAACACAAATTATTGTATTTTTAGCACACACAGCCACGGTTCGAATCCTGGGAGTGGTAGTAAGCTGTATGCACAATCATACCTCTCAACTGTACACATTTCCATAGAATGTCCAGATTTTTGCCTCATAATTTTGCTCTGTTCCTCTATTTTCCTGACAAATCACTGTGATGATATCAGGATAGGTATGTGCAGAATGATAACTAGGAATCTGGGAATATGTGTCAAAACAGTCAGGTTGTGTTAACAAACATTTCCTCCACCGGTCTACTAGGTAAGAGAAGTAGAATGTAGCTATAAGAAAGTTGAAGTATACACTGTGTACAAACATACCACTGCCCAAACCAAGCCCATAGGGTATTGTAATAATACCTGCAGAGTAATGATTAGAGCAATGATTATTAAAGTTGTGAGTACTGCAAGGATATACAAGTTGTTAATTGAAATCTGTCTCTCCCCTCACCACACCTGCAACAATAATCTAAACACACAAATCAACGGATATGTTTTACACCAAACCTACTGTTGGGACATATGTCCTATTGTTCAACAAATATTGAAATGTGTTTCTATTAATTTTCCACGTTGAAATACTATCATTGGTGGCCTGTTGCTATCAATGTAACCAGCATGCCACTGTAATGGCCACTCTGGTTCCATATATGCATGTCTTCTGCTTGCTATGCAACTGTTCCAAATCTGTTGTTTTGGGTTAATGGGAATATCTATGCATGCTGTTATAACTAATCCTGGATTGTGTTGACTATTACTAACCCACATATGTTCTAAAACTGCACATGGCACCAGACCCCATATTGTCTGGGACCCACCGTGGGACCTCCTCTTCCACTGGTCCTGCACCACCTTTGGGTGTAACTGCCTCAGAGGATGGGGCTCATACCCCCCGGGAGTGTGTGCGGACAGGATACTGTCACCCAAAGCCAGGTCCAGGGTTTAGTGCATAGAAAGCTCTGAAAGGAGTTTGGAGATCTGCTACGCCAGCTTGAGGGCCTCATGGTGCAATTAGATGGTCATCCTTCCCCTCCTGCTCAACCCCCAGCACAGCCACCTTCGGGGCCATGAAGGTGCAGTAGTGACTGCCCATGGGTGGGGACCTCAGTCCCACTTTTTCCATTTGGGAGCTCACGGGCTTCCAATTTCCAAACACCCCTCCCCATCCAAGGTATTTACCTCCCCACATGTGTCATATAATCTCCCTGTATGCTGTCTTGTCTGTCTTGTCTGTCTTTCTACCCAACCTACCTCCCCAAATATACCTACTATCCTTCACCAACATCCCACTCTCATCTTAAAAAAAAGGCAATCTGTTCTCAAAAAACAGTTTTGCCCCATGCATAGCTGTCTATTTCGCACACGTGTCCACTGGACACATATAATCTGGACTAATTGGCTTCACAACACATTATTTTTGTCATCACTCCTCTCTCAGGGGTTTGAGTGTCCAAATATACCTACACATTCACTATATATGCACAGCTGTTGCTGAAGAAATGGACAGCTATGGACCTTCACTACACCCGTCCTGCACATCCCTAGCTACTTTCCCTATTGTCTTTCTCTCTACATGCCCCCTTTTTCACCATTTTCCTATCACCCCTTTTTTCTTTTCTTTTAAAAGAAATTAGCACGGGGCAAGCACATATAAGCAGTAGTAAGTGAGATTAAGCCTGTTTGCGAGGGTCTATATTTTATTCTCGAAAGCCGACAATGTTGAATCTGATATTGTCAATACAAGAATATCGAACACTCAGAATCTCGAGCATGTAAACAGAAATCTCCATAAGGGGAGATTTCCATTTACTGCAATGTAGTGTGGTCTCAGAGTTGGTATATTTAAGTAGTGGGGGTGTGGGGGGTGCAACCCCCCCATGTGGGTGGTGCAACCCCCCCATGTGGGTGGTGCAGGGGGGCTTGCCCCCATGCTTAAACCCATTAGTGTACTTTTTTTTTTTTGTCTTTTTATAAGGTCGATGTTTGAAGACATCGACTATATGATGTCGACCATATGTTGTTCGATGTTTTCAAATGTCGATCTTATAATATAGACCCACTTGCACGGTGCTAAGCAATGCCTACACAGATTAAGTACTTTCAGGCTAACTGTCTGTAAGCATATTTAACCAGAAGTTAGCATTGCTTACCGCCACGCAAACCCACTTGCAACTTCTTAAAAGTGCCTTAATCACTCTGTATCCAACAGCCCTTGTTCTGCCCAGCAACAAAGTAATCAGCCCTTGCAAGTCTCAAACCCAGGATCCTGTACACCATAGCCACAGCAATTTACCACTAAGCCATCTGAGCTGTAGATACACTTGATGTTTTCTCAAGTGTATCATGCAGCACAGTCATTCAACAGTAGGGAAAATGTATTTATATATGTGTGTGTGTGTGTATGTGTATATATATATATATATATATATATATATATATATATATATATATATATATATATATATATATGTATATATATATATATATGTATATATATATATATATATATATATATATATATATAAATATGGGGGTTCCCTGCGAAATCCCAAATGCAAAGAATCCCGACGCCCAAAATACCAAGACAAAAAGCCCGAAACCCTACATTACCGAAAGACCAGAAGCGCGAAATTCAAAATCCCGATATTAAGGTTCAGGTAAGTATGTGTGTGTGTGTAAGTGTGTTTGTGAGGGGCTTTAGTGTGTGTAAGTGTGTGTTGTGACTGAGGCGTGTGTGTGTGTGTGTGTGTGTGTGTGTGTGTGTGTGTGTGTGTGTGTATGTGTGTGTGTGTGAAGGACTGTAATGTGTGGGTGTGAGTTTGCCTTGTGTATATGTTTGTGCAATCCCGGAGTTAGAATAATAAAGTAGGGGGGTGTGGGGGGCACAGCCCCCCTGCTTATCTTTAGTGTAGGGTGGTTTGTTTGGTTATGGGGGAAGGATGCGTGTATGTTTGTGTGTGTGCTGTATGTATGTATTAGTTTTGCGAGTTTGAATTTTGCGCTTTCAATGTTTCAGAAATGTGGGGTTTCAGGCTTTTCATCTCAGTATTTGGGCATTGGGATTCTGTGCATTCGGGATTTCATAGGGGACCTATATATATATATATATATATATATATATATATATATATATATATACATATACATACACACACACACACACACACACACACACACACACACACACATATATATATGTGTGTGTGTGTGTGTGTGTGTGTGTGTGTGTGTGTGTGTCTGTGTGTGTGTGTGTATGTGTGTGCGTGTGTATATGTAGTGCATTCAGACATCGGATCCACACTCTGAAGCTCTCACTGCAAAACATCTGATGAAAGGCACTGGAATGAAGGGGCCCAAAATAGGGACCTCTTGTAATTATTGCCATTATCCCTTCCTCCACAGCTGAACTGTTCTGCCTTGCAACAAAAACTCCAGCCCTGCAATCTTGAACCCAGGACCCTGCACAACATAACCACAACAAGTTATCAGTAAGCCATCTGAGCTGTAAGATGGTGGGATGATTTCTCTAACATATCATGCAGAGCAGTCAGTCTACCATAGGGAATGTACACTGTGGAAGCACTATATATATATATATATATATATATATATATATATATATATATATATATATATATATATATATATATATATATACTTATAGATATATATAAAGAGAGTATATATATAGAAGGTGCGCAGAATATCAAACAGCCATTATTCCTACAACTGCCACCTTTTCAAATGGCCAGTGTCTGATTTTTTCCTACAAATGAGAATTATTGCATGAAACATATACCCACACACAATGCAAAGGACATGGCACCACACAGTTTGCATACATATAAATGTTTATTTGTGTACTACTTCCGTTGTTTATGCCATTTCTTATAGCATTTAGATGTTTGAAATACATAATAACTGATTAATGTAACTCTCAAAGAAAACATATGATACAGTAATCTGCAAAAAATAACATATTTTGCTGTCTAAGCTAAAGCCTTTAAGTAGTACAACAGTAAAATACACACTTGAATTGAAGACAAGAATCAGTCAACACTTAAAAATGTAGTTCAACAGCCTCCAATTACACTCTGTAGTTAACCTACTAGGGGGAAAAGTATCAATCAAATGTATCAGTTACATAACAATGCTTAACTTAAAATGTCACTACCACACTAACAAACAGAACTGAGTGCAAGACAGTAAGCTCTAGCCCACCACTGTTCCCATGGTGAAATGTATGAAAATGTACAGCCGTATATCTTTATGTTTCTTATTACTGATATTCCTCACATGTTGTAACAGCCTAGGTTAAAAACATTTAATACCCCCATAAAATGTCTTACAAGGGCATATAACAATGTTCTTTATACACTGACTTCCAGACTGTACAGAGTCACACGTTTTGTTCAGCTGTAGCCCTCATATATATATATATGGACCCTACCCCACAAATTGTGTGGGGGTCCACAACATCACTGGGATGATAGCAGGAATGTCTGCACTAAATAATGATAGACCATACCTATCAACCTCTTACTGCATGGCATCTGGACAAAGCCTGGAGTATAAGTGGAGGATAGAGGCTGAAACACAGGGTCATATTTGAACTATTGCTATCATACACTGTGAAAGTTGCTGGTGCTACAGGATTGGTTGCAACATACCCTTACTCAGGAATATGAAGTCAGAAATACAAATGGGTGCTGCCACGTACTGATAGCAATCAACGGAGAGAATGCCACTGATATTTTGTGGACAAGACCTATGTGGGGAACAGACAAAACATAACAGTCAATCCTCTGGCCATTATGTGGATAGGCCCACAGTTGAGAGCTATGCAGACAGACTGCATTCCATGTAAAACTAGCATGTACATACAAACCCTGTAAAACTAGCAGTATTTGATCCATATAACAGCAATACTCATGCACTGTCCCTAGGTCTGGAACCTTATACAAACATGTAGTTGGCCTGTGTCCACAAGTCCTGTTGTAAGAGGTATTCCTACCTGCTGTCTGTAACACTGCTGCTCCCACACATGAAGGATGTCTTCCATACAGGCAAGGTAAAGGATGTTTTCCCTACATTGACATTGTACCTACGTATTTGTTGTAAAAATTCTGACATTGTTCTCTACTGCTTTTCGTATGATTTGTTGTAAATGCTTTTTGCAGTTTGAGTTCTAACATTTATACCCAACAGTTTTCTGTAAAATGTTATTGTACAATGTTATTTCTCTAATTGTTTTAGCTGCCAATGCAATTTTCTTGCTGACTTTATCTAAAATGTTAATACTGATTGCGAAGCTTTTCTCCTTGGGTCTCCACTGAAAATGAGCTAATGCTTAGCTGGACTAACCCGGTTAAAAATGTAAAATAAATAATAAATAAATAAAGGGACAACTCCCACATGATGCAGTTAGATGTCATTGTCTATTGGAAGAACTACACAGATGTCTGCATGCAATTAGCAAGTGGGGAACAGCAATTGGTGCAGAGGTCATCACCTGAACATGAGCATCACCTACAAAAGCCATGCTTCAACCTATTCAAATAAACCCCAAATCAATCCCAGTAGTGGGGAAAGAGAGAGAAAGACCAAAAAAAGTAGAAACCACATAAAAAACCTAAAAATAAAAAATAAAAAACAAGAAAACATCCTGTACACAGAAGGAACCTGAAGATAAACCAGGTATGTGAAACATGTAAGCATGTAATTGAATGTAGTACTTGGTCTGTAATAATGGGATAGATGATTATGAAAGATGTATATGTGCCATCAATACTTGCTGTATTGATGTCCTGCTGAACAAGTGCTATGGACATAGCATCTGGCTCTGTCTGCAGTGAGCCATACCTGTCAACTGTGCAGATCTTCACAGAATGTCAGGATTTAACATCAACATGTTTGTTCTGTTCCTGCAAACATCTATATTAATCTGGCAAATAGCTGGAGTAGGAAGTAATGAAGTAATGACAGACACATGAGTTTCAGACCCCACCACCTTCAGAACAGTCATGGTAATGCGAAATGTAGCATGCTACAAACTTCATAGGTTTGTAATAGGCATATCTATGATCTGTCCCTATATATCCCCCCTATTGTTAGGCTTTGTCCACATGTGATGCTCATAAGAGGTGGATAGGTTGGGTCACAGCTGAGGAGCCTGACACATCCTGGGAAAGGACAGCTCACATATAGCTACCACTAGAGTGTCTGTCAAACAGTCATGTCTGTGTCACTGCTAGGCCAGTTAATGGGATGTTGCCCATATCCATATGTTACCTGTGAATATGAGTATTATACATGTTTGTATTATAAATCTAGGATACCTATATAGGGCATGAGCATAGTAAAGCATGGTTGCAAATGTGTGTATGTTCAACTGCATTGTGATATATTGAATTAATAACATTCAAATGTACAGTGTTCTGCTGGACAATGTTCACAGTTGTGACAGATATCTGTAGTCACTTACACATATACTTTTGTTACAGCAGCTATATTAATACTTTATCAAAACTGACTTCACTGTTTTGTCACCCAGTGATGTGGACCAATGCCCAGAAGTCCTGGTATAACAGGTTGAGAGGTATGACTGAGCTGCAAGACTGTAAATACAGTGTGCCATAATGACATAGAACACAAATGTATACCAGGTATCCCCTGAGCAGGTGTATGTATGTGTACATTCAGCTGAAAGGCACAGAAGTAATAACATGGGTCACAAGCAGTCCAGAAAAGAGGATGTGCATGTTGCACGTGTGTGTAATATCACTGTCACTGCATACAACAAAATAAAATGTGTACTGCTACTGATTGTTGTATTGCCATGACACTGATATGGGTACTACAGTAGGCATGCTTATCATGTAGTAATCATTGAAGTGTGCAACTGTGTTATCACCCACTGTCCATGCCTACCACTAACAGATATATCAACACCCATATAAACTGGATATCAAAGTGTACACACCCCTGTTGGAATGTCAGGTCTGTGTGCTGTATGCCAATGAGACCACAGAAAGTCATGTCAAAATGTTTCTCACCTCAAATGTGACCCATAACCTGTACAATTCTATTGAAAAAGAAACAAAGCTGTTTCATGGAAGGTGAGCAACCATTGCTAAGTGAAGATGTGATATGATGTTAGAGTACAAACCAAGACAAATGGATGCTGTAATCATCTCAGCAGGTGTTTACACAACATATCAGTGTAAGGGTGTGTGCAGACATTCAACTGGCTTACTGTACTGAGTATTAATTCCCATATGTTTCCACAGGAAAGGTTGTTATGTTCCCTATTGAACTGAGCAGGCTATAGGACACATCACAAGTGGGGATTGTGTTGACATGTTCTTTTGTGGAGTCATGTTCCAATTGCACAAGTACCATGCATTGTAACAGGGGTGTGCACAATTTATATCCAGTGTAGCTATATGGAATCAGCAGTACCTGACCTGTACAACCAGCCTCTACCAAAGATAGAGTAATCCCCTTTGGTGGACAGCAGCAAGACACAAAGCACATAACAGGTTGCTATAGTGGCTGTACAGGGACACATAGGTGCAGACCACAACTTGGAAGCAAGTGCACCTCTAGCTGAGCAAGCATGTAGGTTCACAGATGACTTCCTGTAAGGCTTGACTATGACTAGAAATCAGACATATCCAAATGACCAAGGCCAATTGCAACCACGTTTCCACATATGTATGCAGTCTCAGAGCCAGTAACACAAGTCAACCTGTACTGGGGTAGAGCACACCTCATATGCACATGCCATGGATACAGGCAACCTGCATCAGACAGGATAGGTGGGAACACTGGCACCCTGTCCACAACATTAGTACAGGGGGATATGCACATCAACCACACTCCTGCCTGCATCAATGGTGAGCATGAACATAAAGCCAACTGATGGTAACAACAGCAAGTCTTCGTGGGGCATAAGAACATCACAGTTTGCCTCCTACATAAACACAGGCATGTGCTCACAGTTCGATCACACACTACAGTCAAACACAGACATGCCACCATCCACACACCATCCACATGGAAGATGGTCACGGTCATCCCTCTACACAGAAATGAATGGTGAATAGAGTATGCCATTAAGTGTCCAATAAAGGGGGGACTTGACAGGTCAGGGCCAGGAGTGTAATCTGAGATGTCAAAGCCATGATAGCTTACAGTGTTATAGTATAGTCTGTATTATTTGCAAGTAATATCCACTGCTGATGTGCATGTGGACAACCATATGAGGTCCTGTGACCTTTTTTCCTATTTATGTCTTCCAGGTACAATGCCCGGGGAACATCTCCCCGCATTCACAAACCTTGAAAATGATGCAGTCATCCAATACCACATCATGTATCATGCCGTACTATTCCGCTACAATGCTCAGGATCTGCAGGAGAGGACTGCCCTCTGGAATGAGCTCGTCCACAGGGTAAACAATGTTGGCCTGCACAACCAAAATTATGAACAGGTTCAGCATTGGTGCACAGATCTGATCCGTCATCCCCATCAGCTTGTTTCTGCAGTTAAGAGGGACCAGCTAGCCACAGATGGGGGTCATGCCATCCATCCCCCACTGACACATGCTGAGGAGCTCCTCACTAGCCTTGGGGCACCCACCAACCAGACAAGCCAGCAGGCTGAAGACAGCATTGTGGAGGTAGGTGCCACCCACACAATGAGCAAGGAGCGTGCAGGTAAGGCCTCAGGGCATATTGCTAGACCACTTGTTGCTTATCCACTTTCATCTGTAAAGCATCTACATGCATATGTCAGATAAGATAGTTTGTTGCTGCAGTGTAGTAATGAACAGATGTGCATAATCTCTAGTATTGTAGGTTTGTGCTGTCAATGTACTGAAATGCTGCTCCCACCCTGTACCAATGCCACAGGTGTGGCTACTGACATTACATCTCTCAAACAACTATTTAAGTTCCTCTGTTATACAACTGGGGCAGCAGCCTGTAGCTGGTGAGTACGGAATTGTTTTTTTCAGGTTTGCCAATACACCGGCCATGTTATGGCAATGCTATTTGCCATGCACACATTTAACACACCTACCCATAATGCATGCTGTACATGTTCACTTTTTGTTGGTGTTAACTGCACTGCATCAGAGTGGTTACCATGATGGCATATCTGAAGGGTATGTAAGAGTCCTGCAGTATACCTAACAACCTGTCAGTGCAAGATGTGTGGACAGAGATGAACATAATGGTGGGACAAATGGTCTACAGTAGGGACATGTCTGAAACATTATCCTTATACAGTGGCTACAACAGTGTATACACCACTATTACAATGGCAACTGCTCCTGAAATAAACAAAGGCAAACCACAAAACCACATTCCACACATTTTACAACCTGCAATGTGATCCTAACATGAGCAATGAATGTGTAATATGGAATCTTATGTTAAGACAACAAATTTGGGGAATACATACCTTAACAAACAATGGAAGCATATGTGTGCACACATTCCAAATAACATATTGTGGAAGCAGCTTGTGATGTACTGATAGCATTCACTCTTCTTGAGTACACACCTCCATCAAGTACAAGGCCTCAATGTCACACCAAGATATGGTCTGCTGTCCAAGAAGTACGTCCATGACATTTGCCCACTCACCTGCAACAGAGGCAGCCATGGCTTGCACACATCTTACAAACCATGAAATGGATCCCATATTTGAAAGGTAGCACTCAGGAATGGGAAAATTAGCCTTACCTCGCCATTGCATATACCATGGCAAACAATGCAGACAGGCATGTATGTGTGTATGAAGTATGGGACAACATTGATGTAGAAAATAAACAGATGCCCATCCAAAACAGATGCCAAAACATGTTGCAAACTGGTCATTGAGGGGTGCCCAGAAACATGCAGTGACACTGAGGGACTTGCAGGAATGTCTAGCAAGTACTGCCTGTGTAGTACCTGTGTCGACAATTGCCTGGATTCTGCATACGTGTAGCCTATGGGTTAGGGTAATCAGACAGAAGAGTTGTCCCACATGATACATCATCCAGAGCTCTCTACAGGTAGCATAAGCATAACATCAAGTCTTCCAAAGGCATGTGTTGCAATGTGTAATGTTGTCATGAGACCAAGCCTCAAACCTACAGACAGTATTCATAAAGATGCATGTGGTGCACAAGCAACACCTCACTCCACCTCAGGGCCACCATCCCCAATATTTAGCTTACTGGTGCAAATGTACACCTTTAGGTTTGCTGTTCATTAGCTGGGACTAGGCCAATAGACATGTTGTCTGCAAAATAACACTTGTGTGGCCCATAGTTGTCAAGCATCTATATTTAAGTCTGAGGATGGGGAGGCATGTCAGCTTGAAACACAACAGTGAACTGAAGCATACATCCAAGGTTTGCTAAGAATGGCTGTATCTGAACACAGTGAAGGTTATGAATTGTGCCAGACATAACCCTGACTCTACAGCAATAGTGAAGCCACTGTGTGACCTCCAAGGACTGTGCACATGAGCTAGCCTTGCAATCTGGCAGAGTTGGGGAATATTTGTAGGGCAGAGTGACCAAATAATGGCAAGTGAAGATGGGCCATGCTAGTATACCCCTTCCAGGAATAGTGACTGCTGTACTTCACTTAACAGGTGCTTCAGCAAACCATTGTGCTAAGGGTGTGCACACTTATGCTAACCACATATTGTATACATCTCATTCAGCATCTGCCTGACTAATACATTTGTTTGATACTGCATTGGATTGCACAGGTCATATGTCACATATCAAGTATGTGTAATGTTACCAAATGCAGTGTTGTGGCCCCATTGCAGATCATAGAAGAGGCTGGCATGTCAAAAAGGGTGTGTACACTCCTCATATCCACATTAAGCTTTGTAAGTTGTCAGTGCAACTGGATTTTATTGCACATACATGCACTACAAATAATGAGATTGATGGACAGGCATTAATTACTGACTTCAGTCCTCATATCATCCCAGGTATGTGTCAGACAAACACATAGGGGCTGTGAGCAACACAGCAAACATAACTGCCACAAATATACACATTTAGCAAAGATGTGTACACTTGTGAGGTATGGTGCACAGTACATGCCAGTGTGCAGTACAGGTGCACAGCAATACTGTGTACATGGGTGCAGTGTGTTCCAGGGGAAGGGGCATCACCTACTAACACAACTCATGCATCACAGAGATGTATAATGTTGGTAACAAGGACTGAGTATAGCTGAAGTGCCTGCTGTTGAGTGCCATATGCCATGCATGTTGACTGTTGGGTAATGAGAGGTCTGTGTAATATCTTTGTACCACCTCACCTGTAAGTGTGTGTGTGTGTGTGTGTGTGTGTGTGTGTGTGTGTGTGTGTGTGTGTGTGTGTGTGTGTGTGTGTGTGTGTGTAGAAGTAAACTATAATGTACAGGTCTTAATTTACATTTCTTGTATGCCCCTCACAGGTGGCAAGGTGGGTCAGGGTCCCTCCTGCAGGCAAACTGATGTTAGTGTGCATACAGACTCTAACAATGATGATAGCCATAGTGAGGCACAGGCAGGGTTGTCAGGGGCTGAATCTTTGCCATTGGTTGACATCCCAGTTTTATCCACCCCATCCCCACACACAGTCACAATGCCCATACATACCCCATCACCAGTGGCCATAGATGAGGGACAGTTGGTGGGTGTGGCATGGGACAGTAAAGTGTGGTGACTATGGGAAGTGGGTCTGTACACAGCAGCCATAGCTGGATGACTGGCGAGGTACCACACAGGCAGATGTACAGGGGTGCTCATAGGAGGGCTGCTGGCCATCATGCCCTTGGCAGAAGTGCCCCAGCAGGTGTCACCATATGCATGTTTTGGGCCATCATGGGGGCACAGGCATGTATGGAATGTTACACCAGACATAGTCTGAGGTTCCAGAGGGCTACACTTCCTGGTGTACATGACTACATCCATGATCTTGCAGGTCCCGACCGTTATTTTGCAGAGGTCATGGATAGATGGTTGGGTGAGATGGTGGGAATTCTTGACTGTGTGCTGTCTGTGGTAGAGCATGTGGTGGGGGTAGGGCATCAGTCATGTGGATGTAGGTCAGCAATACAAACAGGTGGAGGTCTACGTGGACGTGCAAAAATTCACGGCCGCTCCTGTAGTGGCAATACCAGCATCAGCACTGCAGGGGGGTGCTGTCCACACCACAATGCAGCAAGCCACATGCACATGGTCCTGGCTGGTTCCAACAGGGACGCAGATCCAACGGACAATTGTCATCAAGGGAGAGTACCATATCTGGGCTTTTGCCTGGTAGTTCATAGGTTCATAGGTTGGTACTAGGCTATCGGTCCTAGGGCCTATGCAAGCCTAGCCATAACAATTCCCTGGATATTTCTTCCCACAATATTTACTTCTCCAGGCCCCTGTCTAGCAGGGTGACTGACATGATCCTCAAGGTGAATTTACTATCTCCCATCCAATTATCAAGGTTCCTTTTGAAGAGGGCCAAAGAGGTGCTCTGCTTGATATGTATGGGCAGTCTATTCCAGAGTATGGGGAGTCTCTGGGTCAGGAACCTATCCCTCCAGCATGTTTTGTTCATTGTGATGACAAGGTTTAGATCCCTGAAGCGTGTGACTCTGAGAGATTGGGATTTCTTTAAGTGGAGCATGTCCAACAGTTCAGGGTTTGACATGGCCTTGTATGTTAAGCAGAGATCGCCTCTGAGTAGACGATATGCCACAGAGTATAGCGGGAGTTTTTTTAGACGGTCAGTATATGGCATCTACTTTAGGCCTGTGATTCTTTTAGTGAGGTATTTCTGTGGCCTTTCAAGCTGTTGCAGATATCTTGTGAGGTACATACCAAACGGGGCATTATACTCTATAATGGGTCTAATGAAGGATGAGTACAGTGGGACAATGACCTCCTTTTTTCTGGATGAAAAGCCCTTAGTGAAGAGGTGTGCCAAATAGAAGGATTTCCTGACTGTTGTGGCAATGTGGTTATCGAAAGTGAGACCACTGTCCACCTGTGTCCCTAAGTCTCTCATCACACTTTCGATGTTTAGTGTCCTGCCACCTATGTGGTAATTCATGGGTACATGTTTTTTTCCAAAGGGGATAACTATACATTTCTTGGCATTAAGCTTGAGCCCATGGCTGTGGCACCAGGCATCTGTTTCTGTAAGGCCCTTTTGTAGAATATCCACGTCATTTGGGGATTCAATAATGGCTCCCAGTTTGCAGTCATCTGCAAACTTTGTTAGCCAGAATCCCTTAGTGTTGGCCTGTACTTCAGAGAAGTAGATGCCAAACAAGAGTGGTCCCAGGACTGAACCCTGAGGTACTCCACTTGTCACTTGTCTGGAGCTGGATTTGGAGTCGGCTACTTTTACTGTCTGGGTTCTGTCAGTAAGCCAGTTAGCAACCCATCAAGTGACATAGGGATTTATGCCCAGCTTAGTAAGTTTATCTATGATTCCAGAGTGGGGGATGGTGTCAAAGGCCTTGGCGAGGTCCAGATAGGCTGTGTGGACTGCCTTACCCTTGTCCACAGCTCTGGAGACTGATTCGAAGAAGTCAGTCAGATACAGGAGACAAGATCGGCCCTTCACAAACCCAAACTGGGTGGGGTCTAGTGTTTGAAGGTTGCCAATGTCTTTGTTTATAAGTTCCATGATAATGCGTTATATTTCCTTGCAAATCAGGCTTGTCAGACTGATGGTACAGTAGTTCCTGGGATCCAAGGTGGATCCTCCCTTGTGTAGCGGGATAACTGTAGCTGTGCGCCACTCAGTGGGCATGAAGCCTGAGGTGAGGCTATGATTAAACATGACACTTAGGTGAGGTGCCAGTTCATTTTGTAGTTCATGTAGTACACAGCCTGGGATGTCATCTGGTCCCATGGATGCTGTATTCTTAGCTTTGGAGAGTGCGGTTTCTACCTGTGTGGCCGTGATTATCGAAATTTGGCAATCTTTTGGTATTGAGATGGGCCCTTTAGGGGGTGAGAGTGGGGTGAAGTTGGCACTAAATCGATCTGCCAGGATATTGGCAATATCCTTGGGATCAGTATATTTAATGCCATTCTGTTGTAACTCAGAGCAGATCTGAGCATTGCCATTTAGATTTTTGACATAACTATAGAATGCCTTGTGGTTGTCTTTAGAATCTTTGGCAATTTTATTTTCATAACTAGCTTTTGAGGATTTTATGAGGGATCTCAGCTTCTTACTGAGGCTGGTGAGGGAGTTTTTTGCATCCTGGGATTTTCCTCTTTTTTGCAACAGTTTCTTCTTTCTGTTGTATAGTTTGTTTATAGCAGGGGACCACTAGATTGGCTTCCTTTTTTTGGAGAAGAGCATCTTGTTTCTATTTGGGATGGCACGATTTATGCACGAGTGGATGTGCTCGTACAGTGCCTTAGTGTGGGATTCTGCAGTCAAACTTCCAGATCCCGTCTGTGTGGGTGTTGTGAAGTTTGTCACTTCTGACTTCAGTAGCTTGAAGTTGGATTTGGAGAAGTTTTTTAAGGAGGTTTCCTTACTGGGGGGTGGGGGTGGGATGTGGATGTCAAGGGTGATTTGCTTATGGTCAGACCTGACCAATGAGGGGGTGGCCACTGGTATGGAGCATCTATCTCCCATGTTGGTAATGACCAGGTCTAGGATACTGGAGCCCCTAGTGGGACAAGGGATTAGTTGATCCAGGGCGTTGGAATTTATGAATTCCAAGAACCGCTGGGAAAAGGAGTTGGTACCTGAGTAGCTTTCCCAATTAATAGCAGGGTAGTTGAAATCACCCAGTATTAGGGTGTTTGGTTGTATCTTAATATTTTCCAGTATGTTTAGAAAGGTGTAGTGAGAATCCTGGGGGCATGGATGGGGATCTGTATCAAACTACAATTTGGATTGCAGTCTTACCTAGTGTTAGTTGCACCTGGAGAATTTCAGATGCATTGTGTTGGGCAACTAGCCTGGAGGTGTGAATATCCTTGGTGAATATGGACACTCCTCCACCTTTAGTGTTTCGGTTCTGGTTTTGTGGCCAAAAAGTCTGGTAAGAATTGTAGCCTGGTATTGCAGGGGTGCTCTCTGGAGCCTTGAACCAGGTCTCAGTTACTGCACAGATATCAATGTTCTCCATTTTTAGGAGTGCCACCCCTGGCAGGCACAGTTCCCATGTCCATGGCCAGACATGGTGAACTGTATGCCCTGCCATGTATGGTCTGCAGCTGTCCAACAAACTCCCGTATAGGGCAGCCATATGGCAGAAATGTGTGCATACCTACACACACACATCACCAACACAGTTAGGGCACCCCACCCCATACCTACACACACCATGTCTGCACAGTCCATTTAATAAAGAACCCCCTAACCCACACACATGATATCAACCCAAATGGTTCAGCCTAGTCCTCTGGCAAACCCAAAATGCACCCTGTGCATATGAAGATACCTGTGCCACATCCCTGTCATCCATACTATCAATGCAGGGACATGCTAATATGGTTCTGATGCACAGGGTGAATGTACTAAGGTTTAGCAATATAATGCTGTTTAACATGTTGTCAGCTGGAATGATTAATGCTGATATGTCAGGGTGTGTAGCAGTCCAGCCATGATGCATTATAACTATTATTAACACTGACTGATTGTGGTCTCCATAATGTATTCTGTTTGTGTTCTAGGTGTCTATCTGTCATCAGGATGTTGGTCTGTTGTCCTTTTCTACAAGGGGTGTGGCACTGTGGTGACACATTAACTGTGTCATATCCCGGCTACAGCTGAACACAAGTAACAGGTCTGTATAACAGTTACTGCATGTGCCACATAGCTGATAGGTCTGAGGGGTGCATACAGGTGAATGCATGGTGGTTGAAGTAAGCAGCTGTTCTACAGTGGACAATGGTAAGTGTACTGGGTGGCACACACCAAATGTTTGTGAATAACACATACACAGAGGCTTTTGTGTTGATGCAATACACAGAGAATGTGGTTCACATGGGTGTACTTTATTTTGCAGTGAACTCATTTTGGCCAATGTAATTCCACCAAGACTAAATTGCCAAAACATCACATCAGTAAATAATCAGTCCTATAGTTTAATGTCATTCCTATAGTTTAATGTCATTGACAATGGTACTGGCAGGGTATATGTCCTCTTTCCCAATGTAGTGGAATCCTGGAGCTGGTAAACATAGATGTGCTGGTGTGGGTGAAACAGCCCCCCACTTTAGAGGGTCTGGGGTGGCATAGAACCACACATAGTGTGAATAACAACTACTTAATCTGTTAACATAAACTGTACAGTATAACAGCACACTAAGCAGGGGATATGCACAGCAATAACCCCAACGTGGGTGGCTGTGCCCACAACAACCACACCCAACTATATATACCAACTCCAGTATCACTGTACAGCTGTACAGTGAGGAAGAGGGCATTTATACATCCACTACTAGTTTTGATGGAATGAATTTCCACAAGATGATTGCTTTGAAATGTTACCTTTTGCCAGTTAGTTCTCAGACAAATGATCTCCTGGGACATATATTTTCTGCAAACTGAAGTAAATCGTTTCACATCCACACACACACACTGACTTGGCAATACTGAGAGTAGAACCCCTACCTAGGTACTTATTGCTGCTAATGTGTTTGGCCTTAATTGTACACACCACAGAGCTTTTAGGGTGAGGTGTGTCTTGAGCTTCCTGTTAAGTAAAGAACATTGCCAGGCCTTGTACAGTATGGTAATGGGGGATGTACTGGGTGTTAATGAACACGACATTGTATGGCATACAGTCATATACACATTCACAAACACATACAGTCATAGACACATTTGACAGACCTGGGTTTAGCAGTGCAACTACCTTGTCAGTGAGTCCATACTGTTACAAAGTTTTTGCACACAGCACATGCATAATTGGGGTGGATAGTGTAATCAGTTACCTTTATGGTTGATGGTGACAGGGGTCCTTATACAGTGGACCTTGGGACATGTACTGGGGGTACCATGGTGTAAAGACAGTATACCCAGCACCCACACCCCACATTGGATATTGTACTTACTGGAACCCATGGTAATGCTCTGACATACTCACAATCACACATTGACCAGGACTGCAATACAAATCATTGTCTATCTAATCAGTGCTACTACAGGGATATGCATTTATTGCACATGCCACAGAGATAGTAGGGTGATGATTTGTCATGGCTCTCCTAATGTCAGCAACATCACCATCCCTTATAATGTATGGTAAGGTTTAGTGTATTTGGAGAATGTGGCCTCAGAATTCTGTGTCCGACAAATATGCACACTCACACACAATTGCACACACATACACACACAGACACATACTCACATTTGCCAGGACTCAGAGGGTAACCCATGCTTATCTACCCATTTGTAGAACAGTGTTATGCTGGTACTGCCAGCTACAGGTAGCCCATAGGGTGAAGAGTGTAACAAGGTACATTTAATGTGAATTACAGCAGCAGCCCTTCTAAGTATAGCAATGGAGGGTGTAGTGGGTGAGAAGGCCCTCAGAGTATTTTCATAGGTTCATAGGTTCAAAGGTAGGTACTAGGCTATTGGCCGTAGGGCCTATACAAGCCCAGCCAAAATGGTACCCTGGCTTTTGCCACCCAAGAAAATTATTTTCCTGTGCCACTGTCGAGCAGAGCCACAGAAGAGATCCCAGGGTTGAATTTCCTATTTTCCATCCAATCATAGTGCTAATGAGGAGCTTTGTTTGATATAGATAGGTAGTTTATTCCAGAGTATGAGAAGTCTCTGGGACAGGAATCTATCCCGCTGGCATGTTCTGTTTATTGTGGTGACAAGGTTTAGGTTCCTAGAGTGTGTAGCTCGGAGGGACTGGGATTTCTTTAAGTTGAGCATGTCCAACAGCTCTGGGTTTGACATAGCTTTATATGTTAGGCAGAGATCACCTCTGAGTAGGCGATAGGCGATGGAGTAAGACTGGAGTTTTTTTTAGATGGTCTGCGTAGGGCATCTGTTTGTGGCCAGTAATCCTCTTTGTGATGTATTTCTGCGGCCTTTCCAGTTGTTGTAGATGTCTTGTGAGGTACATACCAAAAGGGGCTTTGTACTCTATAATGGGTCTAATGAGTGATGAGTAGAGGGGAACAATGACCTCTTTTTTTCTGGATGAGAAACCTTTTGTGATGAGGTGTGCCATGCAGAAGGATTTCCTGACTACTATGCCAATGTGATTAAAGGAGAGACTACTGTCCACCTGTGTCCCAAGGTCTCTTATCACACTTTCGGTGTTAAGTATACTACTGCCTATGTTGTAGTTCATGGGTACAGAGTTTTTACCAAAGGGGATGACAATGCACTTTTTGGCATTGAGCTTGAGGCCATGTCTGTGACACCAGGCATCTGTCTCAGCGAGGCCCTTTTGTAGGATGTCCACATCGTTAGCAGTTTTGATTATGGCTCCTAGTTTGCAGTCATCTGCGAGCTTCATTAGCCAAAGACCTTCTGTGTTAGCCTGTACTTCAGAGAAGTTGATACCAAACAGGAGAGGACCCAGGACTGAACCCTGTGGTACTCCACTTGTCACTGGTCTGAAGACGTATTTGGAGTCTGCTACTTTCACAGTGTGGGTTTTGTCAGTGAGCCATTTGGCAACCCATCTTTGACATAGGGATTTATACATAGTTTAGTGAGTTTATCTATAATTCCAGAGTGGGGGATAGTGTTGAAAGCCTTGGCAAGATCTAGATAGGCTGTGTGAACCACCTTTCCCTCATTTACGGCTTTGGTGACTTCTTCAAAGAAGTCTGTCAGGTTTTGGAGATATGATCTTCCTTTTACAAACCCAAACTGGGTGGGATTCAGAGTTTGGAGGTTACCAATGTCTTTGTTTATAAGTTCCATGATGATACATTCCATGGCCTTGCAGACCAGGCTCGTCAGGCTAATGGGGCGCTAGTTCCCAGGGTCTGTGGTGGTTCCCCCCTTGTGGGGTGGGATAACAATCACTGTGCGCCATTCAGCGGGCAAAAAGCCTGAGTTGAGACTATGATTGAACATGGTACTTAGGTGGGGTGCCAGTTTGTTCTGTAGTTCATATAGAACGCAGCCTGGGATGTTGTCTGGTCCCATGGATACTGTGTTCTTGGCTTTGATGAATGTGGTTTTTACCTCTGCAGCTGTAATTACAGGAACTTTGCATTCTTCCAGTAGAGATGGGCTCTTTAGGGGTGAGAGGGGGGTAAAGTTAGCACTGAACCTATCTGCCAGGATGTTGGCAATATCAGTTGGGTCTGTATATTTAGTGCCATTGTGCTGTAACTCAGAGCAGATCTGAGTGGTGCCATTGAGATTCTTGACATAGCTATAGAATGCTTTTTGGTTGTCTTTAGAATCTGTGGCAATTTTGTTTTAGTAACTAGCTTTGGAGGATTTTCTCAGGGATGGCAGCTTCTAACTGAGGCTGACCAGGGAACTCCTCCACTCATGGGATTTTACTCTTTTGCAACAGTTTCTTCCTTTTGTTGTACAGTTTGTTTATGGCAGGGGCCTCCAGATTGGCTTCCTTTTTTTGGAGGATAGCGTCTTGGTTCTGTTTGGGATAGCATGATCTATGCACTCGTGTAAGTGCTTATAAAGTGCAATTGTGTAGGATTCAGTAGTCATAACTGTATTGTCTATCTGCATGGGTGTCATGAAGTTCACCACTTCTGTCTTAAGAAGCATGAAGTTGGCTTTGGAGAAATGTTTTACCATGGTTTCCTTAATGGGGGGTGGGGGCAGGATGTGGATATCTAGGGTGATTAGCTTATGGTCGGATTGGACCAATGAGGCATTGACTTCAGGTGTGGAACACAGGTCACTCATGTTGGTAATGACTAGATCTAGGATAGTGTTGCCCCTGGTGGGGGTGTGGATAAGTTGATCCAGGGCATTGGGGTTTATGAATTCCAGAAAGCGTTGAGCAAAGGAGTTGGTACATGAGTAGTTTTCCCAGTTAAAGGTGAGGTAGTTGAAATCGCCCATTATTAGGGTGCTTGGTTGAACCCTAATATTTTCCAGTACATCAAGAAAAGAGGAGTGGGAATCCTGGGGCATGGTGGGGGATCTGTAGCAAGCTACAATTTGGAGTTAGTTGCACTTGGATAACCTCGGATGCATTATGCTGAGCAACTAGCCTGGAGGTGTGGATATCCTTAAAGAATATGGACACACCTCCACCTTTGGTGTTCCAGTTCAGGCTGCATGGCTGAAAAGTGTGGTATGAGCTATAGCCTGGTAGTGCAGGGGTGCTCTATGGAGCCTTGAACCAGGTCTCAGTCACTGCATAGATATTGATGTTCTCCATTTTAAGGAGTGCCTCGAGTGAGTGCATTTTGAGATTTAGACTTCTACCACTGAGTAGCATCACCCTCAGTTTTTGCTTGCCTGTTCCTATTATGGTGGTAAATTTGTCATTTGAACCCTGCTTAAAAAAGGCACTATAGAGCAGCAAGAACCTTAACCAGTATCCAGGATCCCAGGGGTGACTGGCAAAGCATCTTGGTCTGTCGACCATGTCATCCCAGGCAGACAGATACTGGATCCCTTTAGAATAACACCAGAAGCTTATCCAATTGTTGAAGTCAATCATTTTGTCCTTGTACTGGGGTAACATTCTGGGTGATAGCAGAATACTACTCAGGGCTAGGGTCATATCTGCCTGGGCTACAAGATCGGAAAGTTCTTCCATGTCTCTTTTCATGTAGTCCAGGGAGGTACATCTCAGGTCATTCACACCAACATAGACAATGACAGAGTCATATTTGTACTTGTTGTGGAGTAACCTGAGTGCATGGATTATGTGGCAGATCCTGGCACCCGACAGGCAACTGACAGTAACCTCCTTGTTTAGCCTGGTGAGTGGGACATCAGTGTGCCTGACTATAGAGTCACCTATGACTAGTATGCTGGGTACGTTGTTTTGCCTTATTGGTTGTGGTTGAGTGGCACACTGAGTCTGCAGGCTATGCGTCATTTGGGTTGTGTTGGGGGGTGGAGGTTGCTTGCATTTCTGCTTTGGAGGTCTCTGTTGCTTGAGCAGATTATTATTGAGAGCCTCCGCGAATGTTTTTGTGTTTCTATGTGTGGATTTTTGTGGTGTAGATTTAGTGAGACTATGTGACGAGTGTGGTGTGGTGAAAGTGTTTACCTTCTCCTCTTGACTGTCAAGTTCAGTCTTGGTTGGAGAGAGCTTTACCTCCAGTTTAGCTAGATAAGTGCATATCTCTCAACTACAAGCTTACAAACACAGAGACACTGTTATTCTCAATAATGCACACAGACACATTTGTCAGTACTGAGGTCCATAGGAGCAGGTGTTCCTAGGTGTGTACCAGGCTAATGCTCATGAAGAGATGAAAAGAGTAGGGCATGTGGGTACACTGGTATCATGCCACCTGACATTTTTCAGGAGTCCATCTATCAACCGATGCCACTTGAGTGATCCCTAGGGTGACAGTTAAATTCAACATCCAATCATCTGTTTTTCTCTTCCAGAGGGCCAGTGAGGTGATCCAATTGACATGTATGCAACATATATTGCATAACATGGCCAGTGTCTTGGTTAGGATCCTGCACCCAAGCATATTCTGTTGATTGTGGTAGTCTGGCTGAGGTATCCATGGGATGTGGTGCATACAGAGTGGGGTTTCCTAGCTGTGGCATTCATACCACAGCTGGGCAGACATGTCAGTGTCAGTCAATCAGAGATTTCTTGTAAGCAGCCAAGATGAATACCTGACATCTGCACATCTGTACAGAAGACAGACAAAAATTAGCTCGCCAACAGGTTATGCATTACGATGAATGTTTTGACAGATAGACGTCTGACATTGATAGGTATGCCATTACTGCATGACAGCAGTCCTCAATGACATGTCCTAAACACATAGTAGTCTACAGTTAATATCAACATATCAGATCAATATCCAATAGGAGATACTTAAAAACATACAGCTCAAACACCAAGAACACGATAGTCAGTACTCAGAGTCCAGCTTTGCATGCAGGGGTGTATGGTTCCAGTACTACAATCTGCAATCTACTCTTACTTGGAAAAGAACTGTTAAAAGTAGTAACATAATGACACAATACATGCAAGTGTGACTGCATATAACCTGGGATACTACCCATGTATGAAACATATACAAAGAGAAAAGATTGTGGTACTACCCATGTATAGTCAGGTTTCCCATACAGCATACTCACATCCCTTGCTACTGTAATGACAGCACAGAGAAGCATGTTGTCTACATGGAATTAAATACACTTATTAAAGATGTCATTACCCTGCTATTTTATCAGACTGGAATGTGAACACTGGTTAACAGGGCTGAGCTATGCTTAGCAGGTGTAAGCATTGCTTAAATGTAAATGCTAAGCAGATTTGCGCACTGGTAAATGAAGCCTACACGGTGCACGGTGTAAGTGACTTTTTGTTTAACCATACGTTAGCACTGCTTACCATTACGCAAACCCACACAAACCCACTTAAAGCTGTTCAAAACTGCCTTAACCACTCTGTATCCAACAGCCCTTGTTCTACCTAGCAACAAAATAAACGGCGCTTGCAGGACTTGAACCCAGGACCATCTAGACTACAATCACAGCACTTAACCACTAAGCCATCAGAGCTATAAAAATGGCTGTTGCTTTTTCAACTATATCATTCAATACATGTACTGAACAGTAGTGAACAACTGCTTTGATTACTACAATTGTTTACTACTTGTTAGTGAAAATAGTGTTGAATCAGTCATGTTTTTATATCTAAATATACACATATCAGATAAATATGGTGGGATACATCTGAGAAGGTAAATACAACACTCATGTTTACACATAAGGATATATATATACATATATATATATATATATATATATATATATATATATATATATACATGTATATATATATATATATATATATATACACATATACATACACACACACACACACACACACACACACACACACATATATATATAATATGCATATTTTTATACATAGATAGATAGATAGATAGATAGATACTCATCAATATATATATATATATATATATATATATATATATATATATATATATATCTATGTATATATATAAAACATATGCCCATAACATGTACTGGAGTCATACCTCAGCACCATAACTCTCAACCTCTTAGTGCAAGGGAACGTAATGTAAGCATTGCAGTTATAAATGTAGAATGTTGTTTCTACAGTAGCAGGGGTTGTGTAGGAAGGCTCTTCTAAAACTGACATGTACTCCATCAGTTACTGACAGATATCATGAAATCATCATAGTGAAGTACCACACAAATCACAGTAATGATCCTGTGGAACACAGCAGAAATATGACCAATAAACGTGGACAGTCTGAAACAATCTGGTTAGTTCAGAGGTATACACAGAACTCCTTAGTGCTAGACGTGTGGAGCAAGCCTGACAAAGGGGATGCTTACAGCCATGAAAATGGGGATATTTCACAAATATGGAGTAGATAAGCTCACACAGTTGAGGCATTCACACCCTCCTGTCTGTCCTGACACATATTAACTGGAGGAGTAGAGGTCCCAAGCCCACATACTTCCCACTAGTTAGTGATATACATCTTCACAGAATCCCACTGCTTTTTCAGAAATACATATGTAGGGTGGCCAGGCAACAGTACATCTGACAAATATTGGACATAACATCACACTAGGCAAATACACTGAGCTGCTAGGCATGTCACCAAGCACTGTCTAAACTACAGGCAGACTGCCACAACACTAACCCAAGTTTCCTATGGGGGAATACACATGTACTTACAAATATAGCATGCACTACAGGCATTTAACAGCATGGAGTAACAGACACCAGTGTGAAAGTGCATACCCACAACCAATCTCAATACAGTCACATTATAGTAAGCCTAATTAATAGTACAGTATATGGACTGTGTGAACAAAACCATCTTCATATTTGCCACTCACAAACTAACCCTACATATGCTGGCCCAATTCACAGTATAGTCTGATGCCTGACTGTGGTATGGGACATATCTCAGTCTGCCCCACAAACATGTAAGCTGATAAGAAACCAGAAACTGGAGCAGCATGCAGTGTCAGATAGAACAGGACCAAGAACACTGACATCTACCCAGTCTGTGCACAGGTCAAATAACATATTCACAATACACTGCTACACAATACTGACACTCTGTCAACAATCACCATAAGTAGACAAACCTCACTACTGTACAGACTGCAACAGAATGTCCTGGTTTTGTACTCAAATATAAGGCCTCCTATAAGTAACATGTCTGACAGACTCATATATCACTGGCTTGATATCAGGAATGATGTCATAATGATATAATGTACATATGAACCTCTTACTGCATAACATATGGACAAAGGGTGACAGACGTGGGGGACAGAGGCACAAACACATGGCCAATATTGACATATTGCTATGATAAACTGAGAAAATTGCTGATGTAACAGGGTTTGTTGTGACATATCTCTTCTGAGGGATATGAAGTCAGTAACACACATGGATGTCATCATTTACTGACTGCAATCATCAGAGTATGCTACTGCATTTCTAAAGACAGAAAATGTGTGAGTAACACACTACATCTAAGACTCCAAACTCTGGCCAGTCTGCAGATAGCCCTACAGGTGAGAGTTTCCACAACCACATAACACTGTCATGCCAGACTTTAAATCATGCAGAACAGTCATATCCACACAAACCCTGTTAAACCAACATTACTTAAAATGTAGAGCAGCAATACTTAAATTCTGTCCCCATGTCTGGAACATCCCCCTCCAGTTTGTTGGCTTGTCTCCACAGTGTTTGTTGTAAGAGGTATTTCCAACTACCCTCTGTGATGCTGTTTGTCAGACACAGACATGAAGTCCTGCTCACAGTGAAGGAAATGGGCCGACATCCACATGAATTGCTTAGTTATAGGAGTGTATACACTCAAAGTCCGAACAGCCACTTGTGTAAATGAGACACTGGAGCAACAGATAAGTAGAATTATACACACAGCACCATCCAGTGTAACAGCCAACATCAACGAAAAGTCAGACCACTACTGAAATATCCAAAAGCAGGTTTAATAGTAGGACAACTGATAAAAACAGTGAATATGGTTAGTGCTTTTGTGGTCTCAAACACCACTTCTTCAGACCTTCATAAAAAATTCTTTACTCTAACACACCCTCTTTTAAACTAATTCATACAGTCATGAACCTATAAGCAAGCTTATTCAATTAAACCCAGCTTCCAAGTTTTTAACTCTTGCCTGTTCAATGCTTTAAATTACATTTGCTCAAGCAACTACATATATACATATGCTCCATAAGCTCATCTGCCCCTTAAAATTATTCCCAAAAATAGAAACATTCGTATAAATAATATTATAATATTATAACATTCAACATAGCTTAAAACATTCATCGTTACATAAAAAACATTTATGAAACTTAACTATAAAAATCCATACTATTTATTTGAACAGACTTCTATTCTTTAAAATGGGTTGTATTGGAATTCTATCATTCAACCCTTTTCCCCGGTCTGCCCTTAATCTAATTATCCAATGTGTCTCCGAGGTCTCAGTGGTATTTCTAATATCCCCACCCCTTTCATTTTCATGAACTTCTTCTATCACTGTAAACTCAAAAGCATGGGTTTGATCTGTAGCTAAGACATGTTTTGCCATTGCATTACTTTCAGTGCCCTTCCTTATGTGTTGTACATGCTCACGTATACGATACCTTAATTTTCTATTCGACTTACCTACATAAAAGGATGGGCATCCCGTGCACCTGGCCAAATAAACAATGTTTTCACTATTACAGTCTGCTAGTACATAAAACACATACCTTTCTCCTGAATCTGGATGTATAAAAACATTATTTTCCAATTTATACTGGCATTGATTACAATTCTTACATGGGTATGTGCCCTCATTCCTATCCCTCCTTTGTCCTGGTGTCTTGGCTCCAGATGAATAACAAAGCATCTGCTTCAAAGATCTTTTATTCTTAAACTGAAAACTAGGTTTGTCACCTACTATATATCTTATTTCTTCATCCTGAGTAAGGATGGGCCAGAACTTTCTCACTGTTTCTGTTACCACCCCCACATTACTACAGTAATGTATAGGTACTCGCATTTTATTGGTTAGGGGCATCTTGCTCTTAACATCATTCCTATTTCTATTAGTTGAAAAGTACGGCTTGCCCCTGTCCAGCCTTTGCACCTTCATATCCTTAGAAGTATCAGCTACCTTGTTGCTAACATAGCCCCTTTCCCTCAATTTATTATCCAGGGTTAGTAGCTCTTCTCTAAACCTATCCTCATCCATTGTTAACCTTGAGGTCCTAAGGGCCTGTCCTTTCACTATATTATCAAAGACATACCCTGGGTGCATGCTTTTTCTATGCAAAAGAGTATTTCTATAATATTCCTTCCTATATATACTTGTCTGGAATTTAATTGCATCATCTCTCAAAAAATACTCCCATCAAGAAAATCTATTCTAGAATTTGAGTGTTGCATGTCAAATTTTAAAAACAATGTACTTGTGTTCACTGCTTGGAAAAACCTTTCCAGCTCTGCCTCTTCCCCCTTCCATGACAGAAAGAGGTCATCCACAAACCTCCTGTAAAATATTACTGATTTCCTTTTTTTTCCATAATAAATTTTTATTGAAATATATTTTCCAAAAACATTACAAAAATACAATAAACATCACACACATAATACACTATAACTACTACAAACCATTTATACAATATCTACATGAAATGCTTCCTATATTTAATATATTGCTAAAATCAGTATCATGCTAATATAATATTGAAGACCTTTTCCCATATTTTCGGGTTATTAATATTTTTGTTAGTTTGTTTCAGAAGTAATTTATGTGCTAGTATATGCTTTATAGCCACAAGCTTAAAATTATTCCATGATGTCTTATGTGGTTCTAGCCAATTTGTGGCTATATAGAGTTTCATCAGCAAAAAATATTCATACAAATAATAGTTTGCGATCTGGAAAGCTCTCTTGGAGGAATGTGTAGAATCATAAATTCCCATGACAGTGTAGAACTTTGATAACCCATCTTTTGCAGTTGTACTTTAAGAGAGTTCCAAAGTTTATATACGCATTTACAACTCCAGAACATATGAAGAAGATCCACTGTTTGATCTGCACAGTATGGACAAATTGGAGAATTCCTAGGGTTAAATTTATGTAATCTAAGATGTGTGTAATATGCATTGTTCCAAATCATCAATTGCGTGTACATCAGTTTTTGAAAAGAAACTGATTTCCTAGTTATATCAATTGCTTTTAATATCTGATTGTCTGTTACTGTTTCTTTGTTTACCCAATACTCTGAAAGCAAAATTTTGTCCTGAAATTTCAAATCCTTAATTAATTTATATGCAGTTGCCAAATATTACCGATTTCCACTCAGTTATTTTAACAGATTGTTCATTCTCCCATAAGGCCATTATTAAATTTGCGTAACTGTTGGCACTAGACGTGCCTATGGCCACCCCCTCCCTCTGCAAGTATATTTGGTGGTTAAACAACATAACATTATTACATAATATTATGTCCTTCAACATACATATCAAATCTATTTGAACATGGGTACAAATGCCATCCTGAATAAGATATTCCCTTAACATCTCCAGACCTTCTTCATTAGGAATGGAGGTAAATAGGGAGTGAACATCCATTGTTACCATAAGTAATGGAATTTCTGTTAAATCTATCTCTTCTAGAAACTCATACAAGTCCTGCAGAAACTGCTTAGAATCCTTTAAAATTTTCTCATTTTTATCCACTATGGGTCTAAGCATTTTTTCTACATAAATAGACAATGGCTCGGTAATCCAATTTCTCCCTGATACTATAGGCCTTAAAGGGGGCCTAACAGGATCTTTGTGGATCTTAGGTATTCCTCTAATAACTGGTATAAGGGGGTTAGGCATCTGAAAATAATAATACAGTTGTTTATCTATAACACCTTCTAAATGACTGTCATATAACATTGTTTCCACATTTGTTATTAACTGGTGCAGTTCCTTCCCATCTATCAACTTATATACATTCTCTTCATTTAACATATTCTGAATGGTTGAATTATAGTAGCTAGTGTCCATGACTACCAGTGGCCCTCCCTTGTCTGCTGATTTTATCATTACTGATTTATCTTGTTTTAACTTTCTCAATGCCTGTGATTCTTGTTTATTAATATTGTACTTCTTATTATGACCACTTTGTAGTTCCAGTTTATCAAAAACATCATTTTCACACAGCTTTTTAAACATTTCAACTAATGGATGATTTGGTGGCATAAACACACTAGGTTTTTTAAAACTTTTTTTTCTGCACTTTATCCCCACCATCTTTAAATACCATCCTTAGTAAAACATTTCTATTAAACATTTTTAAGTCTAATATAGTTGCTGTTAACTCTAGGGGTTGTGAGGGTATGAACGAAAGACCCTTACCTAAAAGGGAATACTCCTCCCTCGGCAACACCCATGAGGAAATGTTCCACACTAGCGATTGTCCCTCCATTGGTGTTTCACTTCCATTGGTGACCCCTGCAAATATTTCCTTTTCTTTCGGCTGCTGTACCGACCTCGTTGCTCGAACCGTTTCTCCAATTCCATGCTCATCTTGGCCTTGTATAACTTTAACCTGCTCATCTATTGTCCCATTTAAAATAGAAAGTTCATTATCTTGCTGCAAAATGCTGATTTCTCTTAGAGAGTAATTATGTGGTTTTGCTCTCATTTCCACAGGTGTGGTCTTCTCTATCAGCACAGCTTGAAGCGCATTTTTCTTCCTTTTTGCACCTTACCTTTCCTCCGCACTCAACTGATTATTTTCCACTGAAATGACTGACCTGTCATTCCGCCCCACTTCTGATGTCATCTGCTGTTTTAAGGTGGAATTGCCATCTTCTATAGTATGGTTATGCAATCTAGGCCATACAAATACATGGTCCATCTTAAAACCTTGAATGTCTCTATCTAATGTGTTGAACTTTTGCCTCATCAATTTGCTCTCATACACATTAACAGAATCCAGCAAGACATCCAATTTCTCTTTGACCAGCTCTATTGGATACACCATAAACAAATCCTGCTCCTTCTTATATATCTCTGCTGAGATTTGTGCCTATTCTTTTATACCATACTCAATCAATAAACGCATGTAGTTAAATCCTATTTCCAAATTTAACTGCTGCCAATGTGAGAGTAGTTCTACTTGTCGTTCTCCCTGTTTTGGCATTTTTAATATTCTCAGGCCTCTAGGGATTACTTTATGCTTCAAGCAGGCTTCCATATGGAACCTCTGTGCCTGCAGTCTCTTAAGCTTATATAAAGCATCCTCTATGTTACGTATATCTCTGATAAACTGCATATAGTCTATATCAGGTAGTACATTTCCTCTATTACTACCTGAAAAAGTTTTGTTTAATAGAGGATTAACTTCTCTTAGCATACATTCAGCTATCTGCTTATAGCCATCATAATGATCTTTCATACCTGGATTATAGTCCAGTTCCACATTATGTCCTTGTATGTTTTTCACAGAGGCATTTCCAATATGCCTATCATCAGCCATTGTGGTGTAAAAGAAGAGGCACAAATCTCAGCAGAGATATAACCATACTATAGAAGATGGTGATTCCACCTTAAAACAGCAGATGATGTCAGACATGGAGGAGGATGACAGGACGGTCATTTCAGTGGAAAATAATCAGTTGAGTGAGGAGGAAAGGCAAGGTGCAAAACAGAAGAAAAATGCACCTCAAGCCATGCTGATAGGGAAGACCACACCTGTGGAAATGAGAGTTAAATCACATAATCATTCTCTAAGAGAAAGCAGCATTTTGCAGCAAGATAATGAACTTTCTATTTTAAAGGGAGAACAGACGAGCAGGTTAAAGTTATACAAGGCCAAGATGAGCAAGCCCAGGTTTTTCCAACACTTCTTATACGGTTGGAGAAACGGTTCAAGCAATGAGGTCAGTCCAGCAGCTGAAAGAAGAAGAAATATTTGCAGGGGTCATCAACGGAGGTGAAACGCCCTGATACTATAGGCCTTAAATGGGGCCTAACAGGACAATCGCTAGTGTGGAACATTTCCTCATGGGTGTTGACGAGGGATGAGTATTCCCTTTTAGGTAATGGTCTTTCATTCATACCCTCACAACCCCTAGAGATAACAGAAACTATATTGGACTTAAAAATGTTTAATAGAAATGTTTTACTAGGGATGTTATTTAAAGATGGTGGGGATAAAGTGCAGAAAAAAAGTTTTAAAAAACCTAGTGTGTTTATGCCACCAAGTCATCCATTCATTGAAATGTTTATAAAGCTGTGTGAAAATTATGTTTTTGATAAAATGGAACTAGAAAGTAGTCATAATAAGAAGCATAATATTAGTAAACAAGAATCAGAGGCATTGAGAAAGTTAAAACAAGATGAATCAATAATGATAAAGTCAGCAGATAAGGGAGGGCCAGTGGTAGTCATGGACAATAGCTACTATAATTCAACTATACAGAATATGTTAGATGAAGAGAATGTATATAAGTTGATAGATGGGAAGGAACTGCACCAGTTAATAACAAATGTGGAAACAATGTTATATGACAGTCATTTAGAAGGTGTTATAGATAAACAACTGTATGATTATTTTCAGATACCTAACCCCCTTATACCAGTTATTAGAGGAATACCTAAGATCCACAAAGATCCTGTTAGGCCCCCTTTAAGGCCTATGGTATCAGGGAGAAACTGGATTACCGAGCCATTTTCTATTTATGTAGAAAAAATGCTTAGACCCATAGTGGATAAAAATGAGAAAAGTTTAAAGGATTCTAAGCAGTTTCTGCAGGACTTGTATGAGTTACTAGAAGAGATAGATTTAACAGAAATTAAATTACTTATGGTGACAATGGCAGTTCACTCCCTATTTACCTCAATTCCTAATGAAGAAGGTCTGGAGATGTTAAGGGAATATCTTATTCAGGATGGCATTTGTACCCATGTTCAAATAGATTTGATATGTATGTTGATGGACATAATATTATGTAATAATGTTATGTTGTTTAACCACCAAATATACTTGCAGAGGGAGGGGGTGGCCATGGGCACTTCTAGTGCCAACAGTTACGCAAATTTAATAATGGCCTTATGGGATTATGAACAATCTGTTAAAATAACTTTATGGAAATCGGTAATATTTTACAGGAGGTTTGTGGACAACCTCTTTCTGTTATGGAAGGGGGAAGAAGCAGAGCTGGAATGGTTTTTCCAAGCAGTGAACACAAGTACATTGTTTTTAAAATTTGACATGCAACACTCAAATTCTAGAATTGATTTTCTTGATGTCAGTATTTTGAGAGATGATGCAAGGAAATTCCAGACAAGTATATATAGGAAGGAATGTCATAGAAATACTCTTTTGCATATAAAAAGCATGCACCCAGGATATATCTTTGATAATATAGTGAAAGGACAGGCCCTTAGGACCTCAAGGTTAACAATGGATGAGGATAGGTTTAGAGAAGAGCTACTAACCCTGGATAATAAATTGAGGGAAAGGGGCTATGCTAGCAACAAGGTAGCTGATACTTTTAAGAATATGAAGGTGCAAAGGCTGGACAGGGGCAAGCCATACTTTTCAACTAATAGAAATAAGAATGATGTTAAGAGCAAGATGCCCCTAACCAATAAAATGCGGGTACCTATGCATTACTGTAGTAATGTGGGGGTGGTAACAGAAACAGTGAGAAAGTTCTGGCCCATCCTTACTCAGGATGAAGAAATAAGAAATATAGTAGGTGACAAACCTAGTTTTCAGTTTAAGAATAAAAGATCTTTGAAGCAGATGCTTTGTTATTCATCTGGAGGCAAGACACCAGGACAAAGGAGGGATAGGAATGAGGGCACGTACCAATGCAAGAATTGTAATCAATGCCAGTATATATTGGAAAACAATGTTTTTATACATCCAGATTCAGGACAAAGATATGTGTTTCATGTACTAGCAGACTGTAATAGTGAAAACATTGTTTATTTGGCCAGGTGCACGGGATGCCCATCCTTTTATGTAGGTAAGTCGAATAGAAAATTAAGGTATCGTATACATGAGCATGTACAACGCATAAGGAAGGGCACTGAAACTAATGCACTGGCAAAACATGTCTTAGCTATGGATCAAACCCATGCTTTTGAGTTTACAGTGATAGAACAAGTTCATGAAAATTAAAGAGGTGGAGATATTAGAGACACCACTGAGACCTCAGAGACTCGTTGGATAATTAGATTAAGGGTAGACCAGGGAAAAGGGTTGAAGGACAGAATTCCAATATAACCCATTTTAAAGAATAGAAGTCTGTTCAAATAAATAGTATGGATTTTTATAGTTAAGCTTTCATAAATGTTTTTTTATGTAACAATGAATGTTTTAAGCTATGTTGAATCTTATAATATTATAATAGTATTTATAGGAATGTTTCTATTTTTAGGAATAATTTTAAGGGGCAGATGAGATTATGGAGCATATGTATGTATGTAGTTGCTTGAGCAAATGTAATTTAAAGCATTGAACAGGCAAGGGTTAAACACTTGGAAGCTGGGTTTAGTTGAGTAAGCTTGCTTATAGGTTCATGATTGTATGAACTGGTTTAAAAGAGGGTGTGTTAGAGTAAATCATTTTTTATGAAGGTCTGAAGAAGTGGTGTTTGAGACCACAAAAGCGCTAACCATATTCACCATTTTTATCAGTTGTCGTACTATTAAACCTGCTTTTGGATATTTTAGCAGTGGTCTGACTTTTCGTTGCTGCTGGCTGTTATGCTGGGTGGTGCTGTGTGTATAGTTATAGGAGTGTGTTTCCATTCAATTGGCTATAGGAATGATACCACATCTGTTCCACATGCAATTAGCAAGTGGGGAACTCCATTTTGTGCACAAGCCATCAGCTGATCATGAGCATTACCTACAAAAGTCAAGCTGCTGCCTATGCAAAACAGATGTATTTTTCCACATCTACCAGAGAGGGAGAGAGAGAGAGAGACAGAGAGGGAAAGAAAGTAAGAAAGGAAGAGAGAAAGAGCCAGGCCTGCTTGTGTATGATCTGTGGGTGGAGAGCGGTCTCTGGGTATTATAACGGTTGCCTATATTCTTTACTAATCCATACTGTCACATAGTAATTGCACATGGCAGTAGACATTTATGGCTGTGGATTATCTACAACAACCTCTAGAGTGTTTGACAACTGTTGGCCTTGTAATGTTGACATTGGGACACATAGATCCTTAATATAATAATGTAGCAAAACCATCACTGCAATGGATCCTTTCATTACACAATCATCCCAACACCCACACCGAATACTGATGACATATGCACAGACACACACTTACCAGTACTGAGTTTCAAACCCCAACTGGGTTATGTATTTAGATTACAGTGTTACACAGTTATCGCATGTGCCACGGAACTTACATGTTGGAGAGCTGTCCAAAGGTATCTTTAAAAGTGAGTGACATCAGCAGCAGTGCTAAAGGAGGGGTAAGAGAAGTGTAGTAAGCGTGAATGTCCACAAAATCAGGTGTCAATAAGACACACACACACACACACACACACACACACACACACACACACACACACACACACACACACACACACATTATTACAGTTGCCTGGACCAGGATGAGAACTCCTACCTATCTAGTTTGCTACACTACAGTATTATGCAGTTATTGCAAGCACCACAGAGCTTATAGGGCTATAATTTGTCCAAAGGGTTATTTTAAGGGGACTGACATCAGCAGGCATGCTAAAGTAGGGCAATGGGAGGTGTAATGAGTGTGAATGGCCTCAAAATCATCCATCTACACACACACACACACACACACACACACACACACACACACACACACACACACACACACACACACACACATATATACACACACACTTGCCAGTACTGAGATCCATAGTTTCATTGCTTCACAGGTGTGTAGTAGGTAATTGGGCCTGAAGGCTCTACAAGGCTAGGCCAAAGGAATACCTTGGCATCAGGCCACATGACAATAGTCCCCAGTGTGGCTCAGGGGTGTAGTCCCTGGAGTGGTCCCCAATGGTGGGTATTGTACTCACCATCCACTCATCTGGGTTTCGATTGTGGGTGGCCAGTGATGTGCACTGCTTCCCATGTATGTGATCTATATTCCATAACATGAACAGTGTCTGGGTTGTGCACATGTCCCACATGCATGTTCTTTGACATGTGGATGTGCACTTGAGGTGTCTGGGGCATGTTGTGTGGACAGATTGGTATCTTCTGATGTAGCATTCCTGACCTCATTTGTTGAGACCTGGCTATGTAACTGAGGTCGGGATTACACCTACATTGACAGTATTATAAGGGTATTCAGTGGAGTTAGTGGCATCTGTTCATACAGGGCATGTATATAAGGCATCATATTCCCATTGTGGGGTACATTTGCAGACTCTACAGCTGTTGCAGGCATCCAGTGAGGAACATGACAAAAGGGCCACTATACACATTTATTTGGCTACTGAAGGGATGGAACAGGGTGCCTTGTCCTTTTATTTGCTGGATAACACACTCATTCAGGAGATGTAGCACATCAAAGTACTTTCTGATGTCAATGACACTGTTGTGGTCAACAGGCATGTAGTCCACTGCTATCATACCATGGTTACTATCTGTAAGGCAATATGCAGGGGAACTACCAATATAGTGGTTGTTGCCTAGACAATTGTGTTTGCGTATGATACATGGGTGGAGAGTGTTCTCTGAGTAATACAAGGGTTGCCTATATTGTTCACTAATCCATACTGTCACATATAGGACTGTGGATTGTCTACACCAACCTCTCCAGTGTTTTACATCTGTTGACCTTGTAATGTGGACATTGTGACATATACTAGGTCCTCAACATAGTAATTTAGCAAAACCCACCCCACAATGGATCTTGTTATTACAAAATCACAGCAATCCCTACACAGGATACTGATCACACAGACACACACACTTGCCAGTACTGAGGTTCAACCCCTGTAATGCTACTACAGTGTACTGCAATTATCGCACGTGCCACGGAGCTTATAGGATGGATGTTGTCCCAACTTCTAAGGTGAGGAACATCACCAGCCCTTGTAAATAATGGCTTTGGGTGATGTACTGGGTGAGAGATCCCAAATATAATTTTACCCTACACACACATTTACATTTGCCAGGGGTGAGGTTCAAACCTCTATCTAACAGTCTTTTTGGACTATTATGTTATGCATTTTACACATGCACTACTAACCTTACATGGTTTAGGGTTGGCAACAGGTACTTCTAATGTGGATGATATCTACAGGACTGCTAAAGTGAGGCACTGAGATGTGTACTGGGTGTAAATGGAGCCAAAATCTTTGAAGTACAGACATACATATGTACACAGACAAACACTCGCCACTGATGAGATTCAAACCCATACCTATGTAGTTATAGTTACTACATTGTTCCCCATGTATGGCACAAGCTATGGAGCTTACATGGTAGAAACTGTGTCACGGTATCTTTGAAGCTGAGTGACATCAGCAGCTCTTGTAAAGGAGGGTTAAGGGAAGTCTTGTAAGTGTGAATGACCACAAAATCAGGCCTCTACAAAGATACACGCACTCTTGCTCACAAGCACTCACATTTACACAGTTGCCAGAATCAGGATTAGAGCTCTTACTTAGCTAGTATGCTACACTATAGTATCACACAGTTATCACAAGCACCACAGAGCTTTCATGTTAGAGAGCTGTCCAAAGGTATCTTTGAAGGTGAGTAACATCAGCAGCATTGCTAAAGGAGGGGTAAGGGGAGAGTAGTAAGTGTGAATGTGCATAAAATCAGGTATCATCAAAGGCACACACTCTCTCACACAAACACACACAGTTTCACTGTTGCTATGTTTGCGATTAGAACTCCTACCTAACTAGTATGCTACGCTTTAGTATTACTCAGTTATTGCAAGTGCCACAGAGCTTATAAGGTTGGGTTTTGGCCAAAGGGTTATTTCAAGGTAAATGACATCAACAGGCATGCTAAAGTAGGGCTACGGAAGGTGTAGTGAGTGTGAATGGCCTCAAAATCATTCATCACACACACACACGTACACACACACACACACACACACACACACACACACACACACACACACACACACACAGTTTGACAGTTGCCATATATGGGATTGGAACTGCTATCTAACTAGTTTTCTACACTACAGCATTACACATGTATCGCAAGTGCAACATAGATTATAGGGCTGAGATTTGGCCAGAGGGTTATTTCAAGGTGACTGACATCAGCAGGAGTGCTAACATGGGTAATGGGAAGTGCAGTGTGTGAGAATGGGCCATAAATCATTCTTCTGGAAACACACACACTCAGTCACACACAACTTTACATTTGACAGGACTGGGTATTAAAATGCTAGATGAATACTGATTTGTACTATCCTGTTACACAGTTATCACAAGCACCACACTAAAGGGCTGAGAGCTACCAGAATGTCTACAGTGATTGACATCAGCACAACATGTGATATCGCCCAGTTGGATGTGTGGTGGGTGGGACAAGCCTCATAATGGAATTCTCTTTGTCACTGTCTGCCTCTCTCTTCCCCACATCTCTATATGTGTACGTTTGACATATTATAGTGTGTTGGCCTTGGATATGTGTGAGTGTTCCTATCCAATGTGTGTGCAAAGCATGGATGGTGCCCAATTTGGTGTGTGTGCCTAGACATCTGAATGACAAATATGTATAATCCTCTTGTTGTCAGACATGGGGTATATTTCTCTAAGTATAGGAGCATGCCCAGTATGGCTTTCTGTACTGAGTGTGTGAATCCATTCCAGGTAGAGTTGTACTCCAGTCCAGGGTTTGGTGTTCTACACCTACCACTAGCAACCTGTTTCTGCAGGATATCTGTAGATAGCTTGACAATATGAAATCACAATGGGCGACAGATAGTGGGATGCTGTAACTATTGCTATCTGTGCTGCTTGTGTAACATGGTTGGTGTTAACAGAGATATTCAGACATATGTACTGTTTTACACTGTGATGTATTATGTCATCAACTACTGACAGATATACTTATTTGCTCACAGTTATTTCTTGGGAAATACAAGATGAATGAAGCTGTGTCCAGTATTTTGGTCCACAGCCTAAAAATTCTTGCACACTCATGCAGTTCTGGGGGGGTAGGTACAGTCACTTGCTGATGGGTCTGTGTAAATGGTCCAGCACCTTGGTACTATGGTGGCTGAAGATCCCCTTCTTGTACATATACGACTTAATAGGATGGCCATATCCTGTTGTGGCCATACCGCTCAGCTGTACAGATTCATCCAGGTTACCCAGAAGCAGGGCTTATATATTTGGCCACTTCCCCTTTACATTGTGGTTTATGAGCAGGTTTGTAGCCACCCATTACTGGATTTGCAGGCAGGGCTAGTATGGCCACACATCAGAGTTTCAGACTTCACACACTCCTTGACGTCCATGCTTCTACACCCCCCACTTTGTTATTCTATCCTCTTCCTAACATTATGCGAGCAATATCTGAGAAGTATCCCTATAGTTGTCACTTCATCCTAACGGTATTTAGGGGTTGGTCCACAGTTCATGTAGTAGAACATGGTGGGCATGCTACTGAGATTTGTCAACCAGGCCTTGCATTTGTGTTCTGTTGACTGTGTTATGTTGTTAGTTTGGACCCCATGAGATACCATACATTGGCACAATGAGTGAGGCACAGGCTTTTGACAGAGGACTGTACACCATTTGTTAGTGATGTAGGCCATCTATAGCAGGCCAGTGCATTCTATCACTCCTACATTCCCAGGCTGTGAGCCAGTGGATTCCCCTGGGATGACAGGGTAAGTGTGCGAGGTGTTAATGGCAATAGGTCCTGTCCATGTTAATCCATTGGTCTGGATGCAGGCAGAGTGCTACTTACAGCTAGGGACACACCTGGATGGGACACCTCTTCAGCATGCTGCATTCTGTGGATATTCCCATAAAGAAGTGGGGTCATACTGTAATCATTCCCAACAGCAAGGATATGACCTGTGATGAACCTGTGACTGATGGTGGTGTGAGCTGAGTGCATGTGTGATATGGAAGCTATTTGCAGCTGACTCACAGATATACATGGGACATTCCCCTTATGCTGCCTTGTGTGGGAACATAGGCAGTCTCTCATTACTTCATAACTGTGCCTTTTGTGGTCTGCCAGTGACGGGCCAGACTACATCAGTATTCCATACTACACAGACAACTAATGTGCTGCTAACCTGTATGTACATTTCTAAAGTTGTGTGCAATTGACAGTTACATTTTATGTACTCTGTCTAGGGTACTGCCACCTGTGTACTATGTGTATGTATGGGCCCACATTCGTGGCATGTCCATCTTTCAGACGGTGACAGATATTGACATCTGGACAGTGAGTATGGATGACTGCTGACATGAGTATTGCTGAGAAGCATTGTGGTTGACACTGCAGTTGTCAGAACATGGCCCTGTCATCCACAGTACTGCCCATAGGCTACCGAGACACAACCCTCCATGCCTACATGCTGACCACTTCCAGAACACACAACAACCTAACACACAGACCCCTGCATATTGTACAAATGCAACAATCTATCCTGTAGATTGGGCCAGCTCGGGTAATCTGTGTTCCACTATTATTACTCCTCACACTTACATGTTACTGCATTTCTACATAGGATTGTGGGGAGGGGGCACAATTGATGACTTTAAACATTTACTATGCCATTGGTATATCAGTTACTCTGTTGTTTCCCATTTCATTTTGTATTCTGACCTATCATGCAGACTGGAGGCATATCAGTAGAGTACAGATTTTAGGTTTTATTAACCTACATTTCAGTTTCAGACTTTTTACTCTTCAGAACTGACATACAACTGCCAGATCTGTTGTAGTCTATCTGTGTAGGTCTGGAGGGGGGCTGTTCACAATTGCCATCAATTGGAGCCCTTAGCCCAGCCTTTCTTTATGGTCACCTACACCTGTCCTGCTGACTGAGGCTGGTGGTGGGTATGTGAGCCTCACTGACATGCATGTGTGTGCCCTATGGACACACATTTGGGCCACCACATGTATTGCAGTGGGATTTATCACCTTGTCTAGTACTGCCTAGTATGTCGACACTAGTATTTATTAAAGATTTCATGCTGCCCATATAGGTGTCCACTATCTGCTGCCATCCCACATGATTCCCTCGCATGCTCACATCCATACCATAGATATAACTATCAGAACATACTACTCCATTCAGCAATTGATAGGAAGAGTGACTTACCTTGTGGATGTGCCAGTATTGAGGAAGGTGCTGGAGGGCTGACTATGTCGGATGCACATAGTGCACTCCTTATATATATGGTAAAGCGCAGGTAGTGTCATGTTTGGCATCCCTTTTACTGTATGTGCGAGTCAGAGAGAGGTGTCATTCCCTGGGTCCCTACCATGTCAGTGTATGTGCTATGCATTGCCTCTTTGCCAAGGCCTGGGTATACTGACATGCCTCCTTCTGCCAACATGGGCAGGCTCAGGTAGTTCCTCCTCCAAGTCCCTCTGTGCCTGTGATGGCCTTGGCAATGATGGGGGAATGTGTGGCATGCCCCGGGCTGTTCCTGCTGCAGCTGTTTCCACAGGAACATATTGTGTACCATTTCGCATACTATGAATATTTGTGTACATGTGGAGATTACTACAAGGCTCCTCTGGATATGCCCAGGCAGCGAAACCATGACTTGAGCATCCCAAACGTATGCTCTATTATGATTCTGATTTGTGCATGTGCCTCATTATGGAGTTCTTGTTCAGGGGTGTGTGTGGATTTCTGAGGGGTGTCATCAGCCACAGCTCCAGTGAGTAGCCAGTATCCCCCACTAGGTGGTCATATGGGATGTCCCCACTGGCAAATGACTGGTATAGCTGTGTCATATGCCAGATGTGGGAGTCGTGATAGCTTCCAGGGCTACCAGCACACACATTCAAGATAATGCCCTGGGCATCGCACATGACCTGGCAGTTGATGGAGGGGAAGCCCTTGTGGTTGATGTAGACCCTACCCTGCTCACTGGGTGGTGTTTTGATGTGTATGTGTGTGCAACCTATAGCACCCACTATCTCAGGGTGTTCTGCTATTTGGTGGAAAAGACACATATTGCTGGTGAACGCCTCATGGGTGTTGAGGAAATATATGTGCTCACCGGCATGTGCTGACAAGGCATCCAGAAACTGGCGGAGTACCTTGGATGCTGATGCCTGTGAGATCCCCATGATTTCCCCAGTTGCCCTTTGGAAGGTACCTGTGGCTAGTATTCTTAAGCATACACATACCTTGGTATCCACTGGGATGGGTTCCCCTCTGTTGGTTCTGTGGGTGAGGCATGGCCAGCACAACTCAGCAATTTGCTGTAGAATGTCTCTGTCTACCCTATAGCACTCTACTATCTCCAGCTCATGTAGCCCCTGGTAGGTTACCCTGGGTCTGTACACTCTTCTCCTTCTCTTCACTGTGGGTTGGTCATCAGCATTTACATCCTCACCACCCTCCGCCTCTTGCACATATTGACGTATGAGAGTGACAGCAGCCCCTAACATTTTGTTGGTTTTGTCAGGTAAAATTTCCCAGTTTGTGTACACCAGTGGTGTAGAGTTTGTGGGGAAAAAACAGATTGAAAGGTGTTTGCATAGTTTATAGTAGTGTGCTAAGCTGTTCCATGTGTAATTGGCTGATTCTGATACATTTCCACTGCCAGCTATGCTAGTTCTCCTTGACTGCCTTCCTACTGCTGTTTTCCCTTCCCATTGCCTTCCAATTTAAGCCCTGAGGTTCGCTGCACATACCCAGTGCTCAGATGCGAACAGATCTGTTATTTCCGGATTTTTTTTAAAACCCATTGTGCTGCACGCACACCCGTTTAGGCAATGTAAACAATGCTAGGCAGCCTCAGACACACACCCTTCCTTAGCTGTGCTTAGCTAAGGGCAAACACGGGCCACAGAGCTCCAATAAGCTTACAGCATGCATGACACTCCCCCTTATGAGGTCATCCACTACTTAGACTTATACAATGGTGTTGCTGCACCTACATGGTTGGGTGCAAGCTAACACTGAGAAGAAATCTGTGATTCAGTATCAATCCCCTCATTTGCATAAAACAGAATGCTAATTCCTAGTTACCAAACTCACACTGAGCCTTTCCCCTTAGCAACCACTATTCCCTGTTATTGTTGACTTATGCATGCCCTTGACTATTATGAAAAAATGCTGATTTGGGATTAAAAGCTTATTTCCACCTTTTTTCTTATTTTTGGACCGATCCCATTTGCCCACCACTGTTCTACGCTTAAACGTCCAAGATCGGCCAAAAAAAAAATAAAGTTGTTTTTTATAATTTTGCAACTATTTCTCATGTCAGTTGCCATATATTTGGCCATTGGCATACCCACTACATTGAATACATGCTTTCTTTTGAGCTATCATGCCTCCGTTTTGTAATTTGCAGAAATGTATTTGGTTAGTAACCAAATACATTTCTGCAGGTTACACTATTCCTGCACAGATGTCTGCCTGCTTCCTGGATCACTAATTCACCTCATTTGCATGGTTTTCACCAGCAAATGAGATAATTAGCATATAGCAGTGGTGTCCATGCAGGAATAGTGTAGGCGTGCTCGTGCACATCTTGGGAGCTCGATCCTGGATTGCCAAATTGTATGCAGTAGCTCTTGCACTATTCCTGCACTCCGTGAAGAGCTTGCTGAATCAGGCTGTACATATTTTACTTGATGTTTTTGAGCATACTATACCAGGAAGGGAATTCTGAAGAGGGATGGAGGAACATTTTAGAAAAGATGAATAACGGAAAGGGAATGCAATGTCCTCTTGGAAGAAAGTGTATGTGATAAAATGCATATTGCTGATAAATTTAAGAGGAATTTTTCTCAGTGATATGGTGCACAGATAAATCCCCCTAAAACAGAAGTATTTTTAATGGAGGAGCAAAGGAGAGGCTACCTATGAGACAAACTATGTACTATGCTTTGCTGAGCTCATATGGCGTAGTGTGAAAAGAAGACGGTGCATCATCATTTTGAAATGTGTTGAACAAGCACCATAAGGCTTTTCAGAGAAAGAAGATAACTTGAAAATGAGAAGACAAGCAAAAGGTAATCAGAGGTAAGATTGGAGGAGGACATTTTCTCTGTTGACAGAAAAAAGGTAGGATTGGAATATACTTGCTATGAAGATTTTTTTTTTTAATCAGGGTGCAAAATTTTAGGCTTGGATATGATGGAAGTAAGACAGTCTGAAAAAGGCACATATTTTGTAAATGGAATTTTTCACATAAAAATTGGTCATTAAAGCTGAAATGGAATTCGAAATAAAAGAGAACTATATCATTTATGTAATGGTTATTATATCAGGGAAAAAAACAGAACAAGACTTTCTATTTTTCAATAGAAACATGCATTTGGGGGTAGGAAAACAATGGAACTTATTTTATTTTTAATTCATTTTCATTTAATTAGGTTAGCACACTAATTCAACTGGACCATTTTCAGGACCATTCCAGGGAGTACAAACAAACAAAAAAGCAGCATGTATTAGGAGAAAATAATGTCAAATCTAAAAACTGCAGAATAACAAACAGATTGGAAAAATGTTGCATACATAAAATATCTTCAGTACATAGTACAGAATATCACAAAGGTGGTTATAAATAAATGTGCAATATATACATTATCTATAGTTCGTTTGTGATGAGATAAATAAAGGGTAAAGAGTGGAGAGAGAGAGGAAGAAAGATGGAAAGGACTGAAGAACAAATGCAAGGTAAAAAGATATGGAGAAGAAAAAGGTATGTGGGGGTTAGTATTTACTTATTTATTTATTTATTTATTTATTTATTTATTTATTTATTTTATTTATTTATTTATTGCATTTGTTTACTGGGATGGTCCACTGGACCAGAAGTCCCCATTTTCAGTGGAGGCCCGGGGAGAAAAGCTCCACATTTAAGACAGGAAACATACTATACAGAGTATATAAATGAGAAACAGTTGGTACATATTTATAGCAATTTACAAATATAATCACACAACATACAGTACACATAGCTATACATCTAGCACGATATATGTTATACAGAGTGTATAGATGAACAGTCATTTCATATAATTATTAGCTTACATGTGTTTATGTAGGCCTTCTTGCAGTGGAAGTAGTGCAGTTACCGAAGTCAGTTATAGAGGCTAAACATTATAACATGTTTAGGTGTTTAGGTAGTAGAGTCAAGGATATTTTGCAATCAGTGGATAAGCTAGTTGAGGGGGCTGTTATGAGAGGAGTTGTCTGCTTTGGTTTCACCTGATACCTTTACTTGCAAAACATTCAGTTAATTTGTTCAAAACTTCTGAAAGTGTAAGATTTCTTTTATATTTCTTGGCAGTGCTTCCCATATCTGTGGGACAATTATTGAGAGAATATATCTACAAGTGACTGAGGTGAAAGTCCTCAACCATCAATAGCCTGAAACATAGGATATCAAGGAATATAATCCCAATCCCTGTTTTCCACAGGAGATATCTGCTGATATTTCTAACAGTACCCCAGCAGTGATCCTTTTCTTATGGGAGATTTGTCTCTTTATTCAGTTGGTGTGAAAAATTAGTTCAGGAGCTGTGGGAGGCTTACCTACAAGGTGGAGTATAGGGTGGTTTACACATTCCGTTTTGCCCTTCTGTGTTTCAGGCATTAGTTTTCGGTATTTCCGATACTTGGGTTTCACAGCAGAACCACTGAGAAGCAGTGGTCTGTAACGCGGTCTGTTTCATGAAGTGTTTATGGACAGGCAGGGCTGTGATTGTAGTTTACAAGATGGTGCTGAAAAGTTCTAAGCCAGACCTAGAAGGGAATGACATGGAGCCATGAAACTTACAAGCTATTCAACATATTCGCCCTGAAGTTCAACACACTTGGCACATTGTGTCTGAAATTTCTGTAACCTTGCCAAAAAAAAGTCTGAAGTCTGATCACTGAAATACTGCTCCACTGATGCAATCACCTCCACATCATTTGAAAATTGGTGCCCTTTCAAACTTTTTTATGGTTTAGAGACAAGAAATAGTCAAATGGAGCAAGATCTCTTGAGCAGTGTGGATGGTCTATGCACTCAAACCCCAGTTTTGTCAAAACATCCATTGTTTTGCCAGCCTTGAAAACAGGTACATTGTCTTGCAAAAAGAGAGCTCCTTTCTGCAGCGTCCCTCTCCTTTTTTTCTTTCAATGCCTCCTGTAATCAGCATAGCAAGTTACAATAGCATTCTGCATTAACTCCTTCGCCCCTTGGAAGATAGTCAGTCATTAAAACACCTTCATGCTCCCAAAACACTGTAGCCATGACTTTTCCAGCTGACATTTGCTTCTTGAACTTCTTTGGCCTTGGTGAGCCTGAGTGCTGCCATTGCATGGACTGCTGTTTTGATTCAGGATCATAGTGGTGGAACCATGTTTCATCAACAGTAACTAGTCATTCCAAAAAGTTGACTCCAGCTCAACAAAAATGTCACAAAATTAACTTGGAAGTATCCATGTCTCATCTGCGTTCAAACATTTTCACACCTACTTGGCTGACAGCTTCTGCATACCCAGTTGTTCATGGATTATAGACCCATCACATTCCCTGGATATCCATAGTGTCTCAGCAACTGTTTTAGCTAATAGTTGCCAATCTGGCAAAATCAGATCATGGACATGCGCAACACTTTCATGAGCTGACACTGTTTGAGGCCTCCCAGACCTTGCTGCATCTTCAGTCTCGAAATCTCCATGCTGAAAGTTTGCACACCACTTCTTCGCAGTTGAGTAAGAAGGGCACTTGTCACTTAATGTTTGCATCATATATTCATTGATTTCCTTTGGAGTTTTTTTCTGCAGGAATAAGAACTTCATGACAGTTCAGAGTTCCACAATTGAAAATTCCACACTTTTCATTGACATTGACCAATCAATGATTTAAATCGGTTCCCTATTATATGATTTAAGTTCGAATGTGTCTTAATCGAACTTGAAAGCACGAAACGGCAAAATACCGAAATGGCATATAAGCGAATTCTTTCCCAGAGAAAGAAATCGCTTGGCCGCCTTCATTATTTTGCTGTTTTTGTCACTGTAGTGTGATCTCAGAGTTGATATATTTAAGTAGGGGGGTGTGGGGAGCACAGCCCCCAATTTATGTAATGTTTTAAAGTTTTTTTTTTCTCTTTTGGAACAGAGATTTTTTTCCCAGGGAAAAAAAATCACTGTTCTAATTGTTCAGGATTGTAAGTTTTAACTTACATGGGGCCGATAAATCAACTTTTTTAACCGTTCGCTGATTTAATATAGACCCTCTAAAACAATGTCAAAACATACCATTATAGTTCTTCAAATTGGCACTTTACAAGATGAAATAACCCTCTTTTTGGCTACAGAGGCAAAATAATGCTCAGAATTTCGAAAGTTGGTTGGGCACAGAACTTCTCATATAAGTAATTGCACACAAAGGAGGCTCACAAAGAAGAAAGTCTGTTGGAGTACTACTTTATACACTATGAATGAAACTAGAGTTTAAACATGAGAAATGTAGTTTTAGATGTAAATAACATACCCCAAGATTCAGCAAGCTCTGCACAGTGTGCAGGAATAGTGCAAGAGCTGCTGCACGCAATATGGCTGACGAGCGATCCAGGAACGAGCTCCCGGGATGTGCATGAGCACTCATACACTATTCCTGCATGGAAACCACTGCTCTATGCTAATTACCCCATTTGCTGGTGAAAACCATGCAAATGAGGTGAATTAGCGATCCAGGAAGCAGGCAGGCATCTGTGCAGGAATAGTGTAACCTGCAGAAATGTATTCGGTTACTAACTGAATACATTTCTGCAAATTACAAAACGGAGGCATGACAGCTCCAAAGAAAGCATGTATTCAATGTAGCAGGCATGACAATGGCCAAATATATGGCCATTGGCATGGGAATAGTTGCAAAATTATAAAAAAAAACTTTGATTTTTTTGGGGCCAATTTCGTCTGTTTAAGCGTAGGGCAGCGGTGCACAAATGGGATCAGCCCAAAAATAAGGAAAACAGTTGGAAATAAGCTTTTAAACCCAAATCAGCATTATGCCATGATAGTCAATGGCATGCATAAGACAACAATACCAGAGAATAGTGGTTGCTAAGGGGAAAGGTTCAGTGTAAGTGTGGTAACTATGAATTAGCATTCTGGTTAATGCAAATGAGGGGACTGATACTGAATCACAGATTTCCTCTCAGTGTTAGCTTGCACACACCCGTGTAGGTGCAGCAACACCATGGTATAAGTATAAGAGGTAGATGACCTCATAAGGGGGAGTGTCATGCATGCTGTAAGCTTACTGGAGCTCTGTGGCCCGTGTTTGCCCTTAGCTAAGTACAGCTTAGGAAGGGGTGTGTGTCTGAGACTGCCTATCAGTGTTTACATTGCCTAAAACAGTGTGCTTGGCATGCACCAGGTTTTAAACAAAATAAAAACACAGGAAATAGCAGCTCTGTTCACATCTGAGCACTGGATATTCGTGGCGCTCCTCGGGGCTTAAACAGGAAGGCAATGGGAAGGGAAAACAGCAGTAGGAAGGCAATCAAGTAGAGCTAGCATAGCTGTCAGGTGAAATGTATCAGAATCAGCCAATTACAGAGGCAGCAGCCCAGCACACAACTATAAACTATGCCAACACCTTTCACTCCGTTTTTTTCCCACAAACTCTACACCACCAGTGTACACAGATGGGGAAATTTTACCTAACAAAACTAACAAAATGTCAGGGGCTGCTGTTGCTCTTATACATCAATCTGTGGAAGAGACTGAGGGTGGTGATGATGTGAATGCTGATGACCAACACACAATGGAGAGGAGGATAGAGTGTACAGATCCAGGGTAACCTACCAGGGGCTACATGAGCTGGAGATAGTAGAGCGCTATAGGGTAGACTGGGACATTTTATAGGAAATTGTTGAACTGTGCTGGCCACGCCTCACACACATAACCAAAAGAGGGGAATTCATCCCAGTGGATACCAAGGTATGTGTAGGGTTAAGAATACTAGTCACAGGAACCTTCCAAAGGCCAACTGGGGATATCATGAGGATCTCACAGGCATCAGCATCCAGGATACTCCACCAGTTTCTGGATGCCATGTCAGCACATGCCGGTGAGCACATATATTTCTCAACACCCGTGAGGCATTGACCAGCAATATGCTTTTCTTCCACCAAATAGCAGAATATCCTGAGGTAGTGGGTGTTATAGACAGCACGCACATACACATCAAAGCACTACCCTCTGAGCAGGGTAGGGTCTACATAAACCACAAGGGCTTCCCCTCCATCAACTGCCTGGTCATATGCGATGCCCAGGGCATTATCTTGAATGTGTGTGCTGGCAGCCGTGGAAGCTATCACTACTCCCACATCTGGCATATGACACAGCTGTACCAAAAATTTGCCAGTGGGGACATCCCATATGGCCACCTAGTGGGGAATGCTGGTTATGCACTGGAGCCGTGGCTGATGACACCCATCAGAAATGCACACACACCCGAACAAGAACTCCATAATGAGGCACACGCACAAACCAGAATCATAATAGAGCACGTGTTTGGGATGCTCAAGTCATGGTTCCACTGCCTGGACATATCTGCTGGAGCCTTGCAGTACACAAATTTTCATTGTATGTACCATGCTAGACAATATGATCCTGTGGAAACAGCTGCAGCAGGAACAGCACGGGGCAGGGCCACACAGCCCCCCACCATTGCCATGGCCATCACAGGCACAGAGGGACTCGGAGGAGGAACAACCTGAGCCTGCCCATCTAGGCAGAAGGAGGCGTGCCCTGTATGACCAGGCTTTGTCAAAGAGGCAAGGCATAACACATACACTGACACGGTAGGGACCCAGGGAATGACACCTTTCTCTGACTCGCACATACAGTAAAAGGGATGCCAAACATGACACTACCTGTGCTTTACCATATATAGGGAGTGTACTATGTGCATCCGACATAGTCAGCCCTTCAGCACCATCCTCAATACTGACACAGCCACAAGGTAAGTCACTCTTCCTATCGATTTCTAAATGGAGTAGTATGTTCTGCTAGTTGTATCTATGATATGGATGTGAGCATGCAAGGGAATCGGGTGGCTGAATGGGATGGCAGCAGATAGTGGACACCTATATGGGCAACATGAAATCCATAACAAATACTGGTGTCACCAAAGTAGGCAGTAGCAGACATGGTGACAAATCCCACTGCATTACATGTGGTGGCCCAAATGTGTATCCATGGGACACACAAATGCATGTCAGTGAGACTCACATACCCAACCCCAACCTCAGCCAGCAGGACAGGTGTAGCTGACCATAAAGAAAGACTATGCTAAGGCCTTCAATTGATGGCAATGGTGAACAGCCCTCCTCCAGACCAACACAGACAGACTACAACAGGTCTGGCAGTTGTATGTTAGTTCTGAAGGGAAGAAGTCTGAAACTGAAATGTAGGTCAATAAAACCTAAGATCTGTACTCTACTGATATGCCTCTAGTCTGCATGACAGGTCAGAATATAAACCAAAATGGAAGCCAACAGAGTATCTGAAATACCAGTACAGTCATAGCAAATGTTTACTGTTGTCGGGTGTGCCCCCCCCCCAATCCTATGTAGAAATACAGTAACATGTACATGTGGGTTTAATAACAGTGGAGCACAGATTACCTGAGCTGGCCCAATTTACAGGATACAATGTTACACATGTACAATAAGCAGGGGTCCATGTGTTAGGTCATTGTGTGCTCTATATTGTGTGGAAGTGGTCAGCATGTAGGCATGGAGGGTTGTGTCTTGGTGGCCTATGGCCAGTACTGTTGATGACAGGGCCATGTTCTGACAAATGCAGTGCCAACCACAAAGCATCTCAGCAATAACCAGTTCAGCAGTAATCCATACTCGCTGTCTAGATGTCAATATCTGTCACCATTTGAAATATGGACATGCCATGAATGTTGGTCCAGACATACACATAGTACACAGGTGGAAGTACCCTAGACAGAGTACATAAAATGTAACTGTCAACTCCACACACCTTTGGAATTGTACATACAGGTTGGCAGCACCTTAGGTGTCTGTGTAATATGGAATACTGATGTAGTCAGGCCAGTCATTGGCAGACCAAAGAAAGGCACAGTTATGAAGTAATGAGAGACTGCCTATGTTCCCGCGCAAGGCAACATAAGGAGAATGTCCCAGGTATATCTGTGAGTCAGCTGCAAGAAGCTTCCATATCACACATGCACTCAGCTCAACCCACTATCAGCCACAGGTTTATCACAGGTCATATCCCTGCTGTTGGGAATGAGTACAGTATGACCCCACTTCTGTATGGGAATACCCATAGAATGCAGCATATTGAAGAGGTGTCCCATGCAGGTGTGTCCCTAGTGTAAGCAGCACATTGCCAGCATCCAGGCCAATAGATTAATATGGACAGGAGATATTGCCATTAACAGCTTGCACACTTACCCTGTTACCCCAGGGGAATCCAGTGGCTCACAGCCTGGGAATGTAGGAGGGACAGAATGCACTGGCCTGCTACAGATGACCTGCATCACAACAAATGCCCTACAGTCCTCTGTCAAAGGCCTGTGCCTCACCCATACTGCCAGTGTATGTTATCTCATGGGGTCCCAACTAACAACATAACACAGTCCACAGAACACAAATGCAAGGCCATCTTGACAAATCCCAGTAGCATGCCCACCATGTCCTACTGCATGAACTGTGGACAACCCCTAAATACCGCTGAGATGAAGGGACAACTATAGGGATATTTCTCAGATATCACTCACATAATATTAGGAATAGGATAGAATAACATAGTGGGGGTGTAGAAGCATGGACATCATGGAGTGTGTGAAGTCTGAAACTCTGATGTGTGCCCCTATTTCCCCTGCCTGTAAACCCAGTAATGGGTGGCTATAAACCTGTTCATAAAGCACAATTTGAAGGGGAAGTGACCAGATATATGCCCCCTGTCTCTGGGTAACCTTGGTGAATCTGTACAGCTGAGAGGTATGGCCACAGCAGGATATGGCCATTCTGTTACATCGATATATGTACAAGCAGGGGATCCTCAGCCACCACAGTACCAAGGTGCTGGACTATTTACACAGACCCATCAGCAAGTGTCTGCAGCTACCCCTCCAGAATGGCATGAGTGTGCAAAAATAAGTAGACTGCAGACCACAATACTGGACACAGCTTCATTCATCTTGTATTTCGCAGGAAATAACTGTGAGCAAATAAGTATATCTGTCAGAGGTTGATGACATAATACATCACAGTGTAAAGCAGTACATATGTCTGAATATCTTTGAAAACTCCAATCATGTAACACAAGCTGCACAGACACAATAGTTACAGCATCCCACTATCTTTCACCCATTGTGACTCCATATTGTCAACCTATCTACAGATATCCTCACAATAAAAGTCGCTAGCTGTAGGTGTAGAACACCAAATCCTGGACTGGAGTACAACCTACCTGGAATTGATTCACACACTCAAGACAGAAGGTCATACTGGGCATGCTCCTACACTTAGAGAAATGAAGCCCATTTCTGACAACAACAGTGGACTATACATATCTGTCAGTCGCAGATGTCTGTGCACAGACACCACATTTCACACCATTCATGCTTTGCACACACATTGGATAGAAATATTCACACATATCCAAGGCCAACACATTATAATATGTCAAACATACACACACACACACACACACACACACACACACACACACACACACACACACACACACACACAGATGTGGGGAAGAGAGAGACAGAAAGTGACAGAGAAAATTCCATCATGAGGTCTGTCCCACCCACCACACATCCAGTTGGCCAATATCACATGATGTGCTGATGTCAATCACTGTAGACATTGCTTTTGGTATCCCTCAGCTGTATAGTGTATGTGGTGCTTGTGATAACTGTGTAACATAATAGTACAAATCAGTATTCATCTAGCATTTGTATACCCATTCCTGTCAAATGTAAAGTTGTATGTGACTGAGTGTTGTGTGTGTGTGTTTCCAGAGGAATGGTTTATGGCCCATTCACACACACTGCATTTACCACTCCCCATGTTTGCACTCATGCTAATGTCAGTCACATTGAAATAACCTTCTGACCAAGTCTCAGCCCCATAAGCTCCATGTAACTTGCGATAACTGCATAATGCTATAGTGTAACATACTATTTAGGTAAGAGTTCTAATCCTAGACATAGTAACTGTGAAACTCTGTGTGTGTGTGTGTGTGTGTGTGTGTGTGTGTGTGTGTGTGTGTGTGTGTGTGTGTGTGTGTGTGTGTGTGTGTGTGTGTGTGTGTGTGTGTGTGTGTGTGTGTGTGTTTGTGTGTGTGTGTGTGTGTGTGTGTGTGTGTGTGTGTGTGTGTGTGTGTTGAGATGAATAATTTTGAGGCCATTCACAGTCACTACACCTTCCATTGCCCTACTTTAGCAAGCCTGCTGTCAGTCACCTTGAAATAACCTTTTGGACAAAGGCCTGTCACATAAGCTCTGTGGGGCCTTGCGATAACTGCATAATGCTATAGTGTAACATACTAGTTAGGTAGGAGTTCTAATCCCAGACATGGCAACTGTGAAACTCTGTATGTGTGTGTGTGTGTGTGTGTGTGTGTGTGTGTGTGTGTGTGTGTGTGTGTGTGTGTGTGTGTGTGTGTGTGTGTGTGTGTGTGTGTATGAATGATTTTGAGGCCATTCACAATCACTACACCTCCCATTGCCCTAGTTTAGCAAGCCTGCTGATGTCAGTCACCTTGAAATAACCCTTTGGACAAGGGCCAGCACCATAATCTCCATGGCACTTGCAGTAACTGTATAATGATATAGTGTAACATACTAGTTAGATAAAAGTTCTACTCCCAAACATGGCAACTGTGAAACTCTGTGTGTGTGTGCGTGTGTGGAGATGAATGAGTTTGAGGCCATTCATAGTCACTACACCTCCCATTGCCCTACTTTAGCATGCCTGCTGATGTCATTCACCTTGAAACAACCCTTTGGTCGTGTTTCAGCCATATAAGCTCTGTGGCACTTGAGATAGCTGAGTAATACTATAATGTAGCAAACTAGTTAGGTAGGAGTTCTAATCCTGACCCTGCCAACTGTGATAATGTGTGTGTGTTTCCCTGAGAGAGTGTATGTGTTTGTTGACACCTGATTTTGTGGACATTCACACTAACTACACTTCCCTTACCCCTCCTTTAGCACTATTGCTACTGTTACTCACCTTCAAAGATACATTTGGACAGCCGTCCAACATGTAAGCTCCATGGCACATACAATAACTATATAACACTGTAATAGCAATACATAGTCAGGTAGGAGTTTGAAACTCAGTATGGGTAAGTGTGTGTGTGTATGTCATCAGTATCCTGCCTGGGTGTTGGGGTGATTGTGTAATGACAGGATCCATTGCAATGGGGGTTTTGCTACATCATTATATTGAGGACTATATGTCCCAATGTCCACATTACAAGGCCAACAGTTTTCAAACACTGTAAAGGTTGTTGTAGACAATCCTCAGCCATAAATGTGTACAGCCATGTGCAATTACCATGTGACAGTATGGATTAGTAAATAATATAGCAACTGTCATAATACCCAGATAGCACTCTCGACCCACAGATCATACACAAACATGCTTGGCTCTTATTCTCTTACTCCCTTCCTTTCTTACTTTGTCTCTGTCTCTGTCTTGGTCTCTCTCTCTCTCTCTCTCCCTTCTCTGGTGGATGTGGAAAAGTACATCTGTTTTACATAGGCAGCAGCTTGAGTTTTGCAAGTATTGCTCATAATCAACTGATGGCCTTTGCATGAATTGCAGTCCCCCACTTGCTAATTGCAAGTGGAACAGCTATGGTTTCATTCCTATAGCCAATTGCATGGAAACACACTCTTATAACTAAGCACTTCATG